>NC_134486.1:61921067-62206067 GCF_040206685.1 Ascaphus truei
AGAGGGGGAGAGTGTGTGTCTGAGGGGGAGAGGGGGAGAGTGTGTGTCTGAGGGGGAGAGGGGGAGAGTGTGTGTCTGAGGGGGAGAGGGGGAGAGTGTGTGTCTGAGGGGGAGAGTGTGTGTCTGAGGGGGAGAGGGGGAGAGTGTGTCTGAGAAGGAGAGGGGGAGAGGGGGAGAGTGTGTGTCTGAGAAAGAGAGTGTCTGAGAGAGATAGAGAGTGTATCTGAGAGAGAGTGGGTCTGAGGGAGAGTGGGTCTGAGGGTCTGAGAGAGAGATTGGGTCTTAGGGTCTGAGAGAGAGAGTGGGTCTGAGGGTCTGAGAGAGAGAGTGGGTCTGAGGGTCTGAGAGAGAGAGTGGGTCTGAGGGTCTGAGAGAGAGAGTGGATCTGAGGGTCTGAGAGAGAGAGTGGGTCTGAGAGAGAGAGTGGGTCTGAGAGAGAGAGTGGGTCTGAGGGTCTGAGAGAGAGAGTGGGTCTGAGGGTCTGAGAGAGAGAGTGGGTCTGAGAGTCTGAGAGATAGAGTGGGTCTGAGGGTCTGAGAGAGAGAGTGGGTCTGAGAGAGAGAGTGGGTCTGAGAGTCTGATTTCCCTACCCCCTGCCCGATTTCTGTGTGTGTGTGTGTGTGCGTGTGCATTTGCGTGTGCACAGACACCAACCCACAGTCAGTCATAGTCACCCACCACCCAAGAGTCAGTCAGTCACCCAAAGAGAAGCAGTTCCAGCCATCACATTAGTGGTGAGTTCATTAAATGTTTCACCAAATACAGCAGGCTAATTTTTAAGTTGATAATTTTGGATGGCCCTCGAATGATTTTATAAATATCAAAATGGCCCTTGGCAGAAAAAAGGTTCCCCACCCCTGATGTAAAGTGACCCTGCCCTGTGTAAGTCAAAGTCCTCATACTTATAGTGGTATTAGCAATAGTTATATTCCACTGTCTCAACTAGTGGCTGCCTTGCATGGCCCACAACTTAGTTTAGCTTGCTTATAGATAATTGATTATATTGATAAGTAAAGGTAAGTTGACTCATGGTAAAATATGTGTCATTCTTTTAGCCCAATTCTCAGTGTAAGAAGTAGTAGAAGGCACATGTCAGCCGTGCATAAATTATCAGTGCCTATTTAGACCCTTAAGGGTTTCTCACAGACCCAAACATATGCTTGTCTTAGTCCCGATTACAAGGGTTATCAAACAACCATAATTGCTTGATTGTAACCAATATATTGAGTCCAAAAGAAATTTTTCGAAAGATGAGCAAAGATTTTCAGGTATAAGTTCTATAGCTGGTTAAATGAGTGCTGAAAGGACTGTACTCACGATATACAGAGTGCTAATAACCATCCAGACCACATGAGATTTCATCAGAGCACTGCCCTGTATGAGTCATAGCCCCCATGCTTGTAGCGATTTTAGTAATAATCATAATATTATGTCTCAACTAGTGGTTGCCTTGCATGGCCCTGTTACACACACACACACACACACACACGCACACGCACACGCACACGCACACACAAACACAAACACACACTGTCCCCTCAGTCTGTCACTGTTACACACACACAGTCATACACACATACACACACACATACATACACATACATACACTGGCGACACACTTTATTCGAGCTCGGCTAGTCCCACGAATTCGGGTATATCAGGGTGTATTGAGGTTTGTGACTGTTTTCTGCCCGAGTGCATTGAGGTATTTTCCAGGCAGGGATTGAAGCATTTTATTCCCGCTGGCTGCAATACTGCACAGTATATATATATATATACTGCATTACAATTCATAAATTTATGCCATCTGGTAGACACGCGAAGCATTGCAGCCTATTAAATCCTAATCATTATCATTTAACAGATCAGCCGCCCGTCAGCCAGGCATGAACCCAGGCTGGGAAGGCAAACGCAACGGGGCTTGTCAGAGGTGAGGAGCGGCGCATTCCAGGTATCTGCCAGGTACATACTGGGTATTTGCTCGAATAAAGTGTGTCGGTGCAGTACATACATACATACACACACCTCTCCCTCCCTCCCTGTACCTCAGCTGGGGGGGAGGAGAGAAGAGAGCTGGTTCCTGGGCGGGAACTCACACAGACAGCTGATATCCCAGCTTCTGCAGACTGTGTGAGATCCTCTCCCCGCCCCCCCCTCTCGCAGACTCACCAGATTCTCATGCACAGCACACAGATTAGCTGCTGCTGCAGATGCCGGATAAGTGTGCTTTGGGGTGCTGCTATGACTCCGGGTTCAGGGAGAGCTGGGAGAGTTATCCCAGCTCTCCCCCTCCAGCGGACACAAACCCCCTGATCGTAATCCCGGTTATAACGCGGTCTCATTCTGTGGCCCCTGCGCACCGTGTTATAACGGGGTTCAGCTGTATTATTTCATCAAGACTCACAGGAGTCAAAGAGTGAGATGCCTTCAACGAGACTTGTATATGATTCGTTGGGGCACCTCACTATGAGTGTCAGCAGCTGTCTCAGAGCCAGTTAGCCTCCATAATACCTGTGCTCTCTGAAGTGTTCAGTATTGTTTAGATGCAATTGTACAATTAAATTATATGTATGATATGCATTTTTCATTATATAAGTTCCTGTATATATGTTGTTCCCAAGCGTGGTCGTTGAATTCTCCACCAGGGGGAAAATATAGCTGAGCCCCCTTTTCCCCTACCATAGATGCAGGGTGAGCTGGTGGCTAGGTTCAGGGGAGCTGGTGGCTAGGTGCCAGAGCCCCACCCGATTGGGGAGCACTCCGGTGCACTGGTGCAGGCAGCAATATTGAGATGTTGCGCATGCGCAGTACGGGCTTGCGAATCCGCAGTGTGTGAAGAGATGTGGTGGCCATCTTAGGTGGCTCCCTAAAAGCCACACGGGACTACATGTCTCATATTCCTTATGGAGGTAGGCACCACATGGTATGTATGAGCCAATATGGCTAGAGGAGGCAGGGGATAGTTTGGCGCACAAACCCCACGCGCATGAGTCGGAAGGAGGAGGGAAACAAGGAAGATAGTGTCCAGGGAGCAGTGCTTCCCTGGACTAGGCCTAGATTTGCCCCTTAGGTCCCAGCTTTGCCCTGAGTCATTCCAAGCGGGGTCTTGAAGGAGAGGGCCCAGATAGGGACTCTTCCCCATTACCATATAATAGTGTTGTTGTACTGGTGATCGGATGGTCACGTGGTGCCTTGTATCCTGGAACAAGTCCAGAGCCCTATAGACATTGTGTGAGACCCTCAAGCTGGAAAACTCGCACCTCATAAGGCAGATCAGGACCCTAAGGCGTGAGGGGAATGTTGGAGGCCCAAAGACGTGGGATCTGACTGATCCCTTTTATTCAACAGGGTGCCTGGGTACAGGAGTGCCCAGGGAGGTATTATGTGCACCAATAATACACACAGGAGTAGCGCTATCTCACACTTTGGATGGGACTGTTCTAAGGACACCAGGTGTTTAGGTGCCTAAGGCACCCTCAGTATTTTGGTGGAACCACACCGGGGTGTTGGGTATTAAGTGTGGGTACTGCACTGGGATACTGTTATTGTAGTGTTATTATATATATGTGTCAGCAAACAGTTGTTATATACCTGTGTGTGTATTAATCAATACTATATGAGTTCTTGTGAGGGGTTATCCTGCCAACACTGGGATCCCTCATAGATGGAGGCGTTGCACCGAAGTAGAAAGAGCTCATCCCAGGTACCCAGTGGCGGTGTTTTAGGCCTCCTGTAAGCAACAGGTACAGCAGCACGCGGTTTCACTCACGTAGTTCCCTTAAGCATAGGGAAAGCGGGCTTCACTGGGATAAAGAAATCCTCAAAAGAGAGAAGAAATGGATATATAGGCCAACAAGGCCTAAATGAGGGCCTTTATCGAGTAACTTACATAAACTTCATTCATTTGAATTATTTACAAACTATACAGTCCAACCTGTATAAAATAACTATCTAATAAATAGAAATATATCTGTTTTCACTCTATCCACTATGAGAATATGGTTATTTGTTGCTAATAATTCTATCCTTTAATTAATGCTATTTTGAATTAACTTCAGCATATTCCAAACCATAAACCACAATGAGTTAATAACTAGGTTCATCTGTCCTATCACATATCACATTTCTCTGATTTTATATGTAATTGATGTGTACGGAAATGTTCCAGGATAACTTGGACATGTTTTTGATGATCCTGAGGATTATTCCAGATAATCAGAATATCAACATACTGTAAGCAACAACAAATTGATCAGTTTTAATGGAGTTTGTGACTGCTGGCCAAAGAGAGAGATATTTCATGTCTGGGCGAATCACATGTTTAAGTTGAATAGTGGCAACCAGCAAAATTGCAAATATTGGCATGCATGCTTAAAGCTTTAACGGTGCTCATCTCAGATCCGTAAATGGAGCCACAGGGCTAATTTAGGTATATTCACCGACCAGAGCCAAGGGACAGAGTCCTGTTAGTGTTAACATAGTCGGGTTGCAGGCAGATGATCAAGGCAGGCCGCAAAGGTGCAGAGTTGGGGTCATAGGCTGAGATCAATGCAGGCGGCACAGGTGCAGAGTCAAAATCACAGGCTGATGCTAAGGCAGGCGATGCAAGTGCATAGTCGGGGTCACAAGCAGAGGTCAGCCGCAGGGAATCCTGAGGCAAAATCATAGGGAATATGCAGCAACAATAGTTAGGACTGTGAAAGTAACAGCTACTGCCTTTAGGAAGTGCAGCCTTAAATTGCAGGCTGCCAGCAAGCAAGATAGGCACAACAGCCAAATGAAGGGAAGTTCCTGCAAAAACCTTGACCAGGAACTCAAAACCAGACGGATCAAGCGGAGTCCTCTCAAAAGCTTTTTTTAATATAGGCAAATAAAACATATTTTATCCATTCGCTAATATTACCACTTACAAATCCAAATGTTTGCAAAAATGTGCCCATCTCTGTGACATTATCTACCTTAATGTAATGGAGTTCAATGAATCAATGCCCAAATCTGTTTTTAATGTATTGCAGTTCTGAAACTGGTAACAGTTAATAAAAAATAAATATTCCCCCAAACCAGTAATGACGAATATTACTGATCATGATCACCTTATTTTTTCCGTCTGAACAACTTTTTTTAAATTTACATTTAATATTTGACAAGCATCATACGTCCAAAGTTTATCATTATAAAACAAAATGTTATTTACAGTTAAACTACAACATTAGGAAAAAAATGTTTGCTTAATTTTTAATGGGATTCGTTTTACGCATTTAAAAAAACAACATGAATAAAGCATTTGTCTGGTGTGTATCAACAATTAATTATATAAATAAGCATCTATATTTTTCTATGAAAACTTTTTGAACATAACCTTTGAGGCCAAGCTAATGCTAGAATTTCTAACACTTTTTGAGCATTGATTTTTGCCTTTATGTATTGATTTTAGACATTCCTGGCTAGTTACAAACATCTCGGGCAAAATTACTTGAGAGAGGTGTTTGATAACCCAGAAGTACTATCACTACATATAAGGCTGTTATTAAGCTTTGCTTCTGAAAGATCAATTTTTCTAATTACCTTGTTGCTTTTTTCTTATTCTGACTCAAACTAACAACAAAGTGTATGATTTCTGAAACCTCCTTTTAAGAATATGGTTTCATTTTGTGTTCTCCTAAATGTTGGTTCTCTGGCTTCTAACGTGTACTTCAAAAACACTGACTTTTCTATAAATGAATCAGCAGACTTCATTAATACATGCTATCAGGTTAGAAGATATTGCCTTTCACTCTCCACAACTTTCCTTAGGAATATACTGTATTCTATCTCACAGAGATCTCAAAGTCTCAATATTCTTTTAGGTTTTTTTGGTATGCCCAATCTCTACAACAGATATTAAGATATGTTCACAACTATTATAGGCTAAAGCTGTTAAATTGCGGGCATAATTGAAATCTCTGCTCTCTGATGTGTTTGTGTATAGCTGCATATTTGTGTGTGTGTGTGTGTGTGTGTGTTGCAGCAGCAGCAGAGTTTGATTGTGTGTGTGTTTGCCTGTCTGCAGTTTTTTTTGTACATTCAGAGTTTGTGTGTGTGTGTGTGTGTGTGTGTGTGTATAGAGCTGCAGTGTGTTGTGTGTAGTGTGTGTGTGCAGCTCCACTGTGTGTATGTGCGTGTAGAGCTGCAGAGTGTGTGTGTGTAGAGCTGCAGTGTGTGTGTGTGTGTGTGTGTGTGTGTGTGTGTGTGTGTGTGTGTGTGTGTGTGTGTGTGTGTGTGTGTGTGTGTGTGTGTGTGTGTGTGTGTGTGTGTGTGTGTGTGTGTGTGTGTGCGCGCGAAGCAGCAGTGTGTGTATCTATAGATATAGATAGCTGCAGTGTGAGCATATATAGGTGTGCTTTAATGTATTTACAATTTTATTTTAATAAAAAAATCTATATGTAGCGCTGCTCTCCCCCCCCCCCCCCCCACCCCTCTGGATGGTACTGGCCTTCTTGCAATCTTGAGGCCTTGCAATCTGGTAGGTCTCCTACCCTCAACCCCTTAAAGGGCTGAGAGCATGTCTCCTCCCTGCTGGGAGGGACTCCGCTCCACTCCTCAGACCAGACTCACCACTAGACTGACTATAATTTAGGACACTTCCTCCCTAAGGCACAGAGGGCACAGAGTCTGCACCGTGATTGGATGTACATAGACTCAGTTCACCTCCACCCCTGTAACTCAAGGTGGTAGCATAAGGGGGTAAACCCCACAGGACAGACTGCCACTGCCTATAACTACTGGGACTTATGTGACAGAAAGTATAGTCTGGACCAGCCATGACTACATATATAACTATACAAAAGTGTCTATTGTTTATGAAAAAAGCCTACATTCAGCCTATAATAGTAGTAATTCCCTCAGAACAGTGTATTACTGGCCAATAATGCCCCGGCTGTGTTACCTCGACTTTGTCTCAGGCCTTCAACTCTTCCAGCAAGGGCATTATTGGTCAGTAATGCCCTGTTCTGAGGGGATTATTTCTTAATTATAAGAAAAGCTGTTAAATTCCAGGCATTATTGAAATCCCTGCTCTCTGATTGGTTAATCAGAGTATTCATTCAATAATGGCCTATAATTTTTGGCACCTTGCCAAGTTTTTAATTTTAGCCTATCTGCTTTTACTTTTCAGAGCAGCTTCCTCATTCATCCAGCAGTATTCATTCAGTAATGGCCTATAATTTTTGGCACCTTGCCAAGTTTTTAATTTCAGCCTATCTGCTTTTACTTTTCAGAGCAGCTTCCAGACAACAGAGGTGATTGGACAGGAGGCAGCAGCTACACCTGACTCCTCCCACCCCCTCCCTGCCTGCAGAGAGATTTGAGGAGGATACAGTGAGGACGGAGAGTTTGTATGTGTCTCTGGAGTTTGTGTGTAGCTGCACGGTTTGTGCGTGTATAGCACCAGCAGCTTCTGTTTGTGTGTAGCTGCAGTTTGTGTGTGTCTAGCAACAGAGTTTGTGCGTGTGTGTGCGTGTAGCAGCAGCTTGTTTGTATGTGTAGCTGCAGTTTGTGTGTGTGTCTAGCAGCAGTGTGTGTGTGTGTACTATCTTTATACCTGTGTGTGTGTGCGCAGCAGCATCTTGTTTCTGTATGTAGCTGGAGTTTGTTTGTGTGTGTCAAGCTGCAAAATTTGTACATGTAGCTGCACAGTTTGTGTGTATTTGAGTCTGCAGAGTTCATGTTTCTGTTTGTGTGTGTGTGTGTGTGTGCGTGCGTGTGTGTGTAGGTCTGTCCGCAGAGTGTGTGTGTGTAGAACTGCAGTGTGTTGTGTTGTGTGTGTGTGTGTGTGTGTGTGTGTATGTATAGAGCTGCAGAATGTGTTTGTGTGTAAAGAGGGGTGCTGCAGAGTTTGTGTGGAGGCTGCACAGTGTGTGTATTTATAGATGGGGGCCTGTTGTATGTGTACAGTATGTGTGCTTTAATGTATTTACAATTTTATTTTAATACAACAAGCTACGGTATATAACTATACAAAAGTGTCTATAGTATTTATGGAAAAATCCTACATTTAGCCTATAATAGTAATAATCCCCTCAGGGCAGGGCATTACTGGCCAATAATGCCCTGGCTGGGTTAAAATCCCTCAGTTTTGCTTCGGGCCTTCAACTCTTCCAACTAGGGCATTATTGTCCAGTAATGCCCTCTTCTTTTGAGATTATTTCTTAAATACAGTGCAATTCATGAAGGGCATAAGATTTCTAAATAACGTAGGCAAAATTATATATGTTGTGCTACAGTAGGTGTAAACCTTTAACATTTTTAAAAGATTGTAGCCTTTAGGCCTTAGGCAAACCTCTCATACAGTATACACATCACTAAAGTATGCAATATAGCAATTCCCATTTTGCTTCATCAGATTTATGCTAGCTATGAGCAGAAATTCCAGAGAAAATGTGAGTTTACTCTCGTGAGAGTTCACAGAGTTCTCAGAAAGACCTTGAAAAGTGGAAACTGTAAACAGAATTTATATGTAAAAACAGCTGTTTTGCACTGATTTTTTATCTAGCTAAAGAACAAATGGATGAATCTCTCTAGATCTTTTGAAGGTCCACCACTGCCACCAATTGGGCTGTCTGCTTGTTGCCTTTTTGAGCACAATATAAAAAAAGTTAACGCTAGATATGAATTTAGAAAACTTTATAGATTCAAGAACTCAGCATATTTTTCAAGACAGTTGTACAATACACAATGCTGTTAGAACACATACATTCGTTTAGCATGCTATGGGTCCTATTTAAGTAGCTTCGATAAAATAACTACCATATCGAAAGTTTTGGCATGACGTACCTCACAGTCTGACGTTTGTGTTATCACAGTATTCAGAAAGAGTTATCGCAAGTCAGATACCGGTCGGTAGGAAAATGCCATACCACTCAAGTTAGCAGTGTCTATGGCAGTGTCTTTTTCTAAGATCTGCCCATGCAATCGGTCTGCAGTCTGTAAGATTTGCACAGAGAGAGCTGCATAGAGATAGCTGCATCTCCCTGCACAGCTCTTACAGGTGATCTCACTGTTTTTATTTTATTTTAATAACTCAGTATGGAAGCAGGGGGTCTACGGAGCTGAACTGCATTAATTTCAGCACCGGGGACCCCCTGTTTCCCAAGTTACAGGCCCCCCCTGCTTCCCAAGTTACAGGCCCTTGTATGGGGTACCAGTATCTCTGCAAAGTTTAAATGTCTCGATCACGTTACGTTTAAGCCGGATCTGCTTCAGGGTAACTTTATTTTCTGCACTTCCTATAATGTTTTTCAATTAAAAAAAAAGAACAATTTGCCCAAACTGCAAAACATATATTTGGTGATCAACAATAAGTTTGTGGCCAAAGTGGCTAATACCACCACACAGCTTATAGAACATAGGCCTTTAGTTATTGCTTATCTTTAGTTAATGCTCCAAGCATGAGTTTTCTTTTGTTTTGTTTTGTTGTATGTCAGCCAAGACATTTATTTTGGTTATTTAGATAACTGTTTAAACAGGCCTTCCTCATACTTGATCTCAGGGGTATGGAATTTCATTTTTTTAAAAGATTGTGTCAAAATTGTGACCATGAGAAGGTTATAGATTTAGTAGGGATTTTTTCATACTAAATATTTTTTAGTCTTAATCGTAACGAGAATGATTTTTGTACATAAACAAAGGTCAAATGGGGTGAGTAAAAGTTGCGCTGAAATTATTCCTTAGCACACAATATTTCCCCTTTTTTTAACCCTTTAAGTGCCCCATGATGTAACAATTTTATCATGGGTTCTGGCACCCTGGATGACCTATGACGGAGTAGCTGCATTAAAAAAATAAGGGCGCGGTGTCTTAGGGGAGATTGCATCCTGCGCTCTTATGGAGCTCAGGATGTGATCTGCAATGATGGTGGGTGGAAGGGGGGTGACTATTACCCTTCCCTTCCACCATCACTGACAGAGTGTTCACTAGACCCCTTATGAGAGCAGTCAACTAACTGATTGCGAGTGCCGGCAAGGCCACGGCCCTCTGGCCCGGCAGCCCCTCTGGCACTCAAAGGGGTAATAGAAAGTATTTAGATTATGTTACACTAGAGTGTAATAGGAAAGGAAACTAGTCACGGTCAAATTGGCTAATCTGAGCCAGATTTGTATACATTAGTCATAGCCTTATGTTGCTGTAAAGTTGAGATACAGTATGAATTACAGTGTATTTAAACCACACAAACTGCTTTTCATACCAGCACTGAATAAGGAAGATTTATAGAATCTGATTTTGTAATCAGATAAAATTATATGATACCAATTTCAAAGAGATTTTATTCTTTATTTTCTTCCCCCCTGGTAACGACAACATACTGTAAATTAGCATGTACTATATCACAGTAATTTCTTTCAAAGTAGTCGGTTTTTAATATTTTATCATTGTAACATTAACACAAAGTCATCAAATAAAAGCCGTTTTGATTTGAAATGCTACAGCAAAGTTACTAGAGGGATTCCTCTCACCCGGTGTTTCAGAGAAGTCTTATCTCAGAGGCAAATGTATAAGTCAGAAGTTTTCATGTGAAATCCAGTTTTGTCGATAACTTTGCCTAAAGTATTTCATACGTATTTATATTTCAAAGAATCTATTGGGGTCAAAAAAAAAATGGCAATGAATTTAATCAAAGTCTGCAAAAATGTTGCCTATGGTTATGAAATATATCCAAAGCACATGAAAATGTTTTGATCCAAAGGAGACTCCTTTCAAATTATTACCATTATTGAATTTCCTTATAAACAGATATCTTAAATAAATGCATTCAGGCCTACTGTAATGCCGACAATTATTCTAAAACACATCACCAAAAGACCCAGGTACATGCTGGGTATATTCTGGGTACATGCTGCAACATTTCACACATTTCTGCAGTCAGACTAATGGCCCATCGGATTAACAGCGGGGGTCCCTGGCAGTCCCATTCAAAGTGAATGGGACTGGCAGGAACCCCTGCTGTGTTAATCCGATGGGCCATTAGTCTCTGCAGAAATGTGTGAAATGTTGCAGCATGTACCCAGCATGTACCTGGGTCTTGTTGGTGATAGACCCAGATTTTCCAAGGCAAGTTTAAGGCAAGTGTTAGAATACTCTTCAGCACACCTGTACATAGTGTACAAGACAAGTTTGAGGAAGGTAAAATAGTTTTATTTTACAAGACATTAGTATATTGAAAATAATTATATAAACTATTTTTATTCATTCCATTTTTTTTAAAAATTAAACATATGAGGTACAATTTCAAATTGCAGATCTATGCCCAAGTGTGGTGATAGTGCACTTATGACATTTACCGTGTGATCTTGTGCAATGATAGTAAAAACAAATTCACTACATTAAATAGTTTAACTCTTCAAATGACACCACTAATCTTATAAATATAACATTGCGATAGAAAATAAAACTATAGCTGATTTAGATGTTTTCGTTAGCAGTAAGAAGTATCTTACACAGACACGCTTTCTATAAAAGTAACACTGTTATATACAGCACAAGGAGATTCAAACACAACTCATCAAGTGTTTCCTTTAAAGTCGTTTCTTAGTCCTTCCAAGAACAATCATTTCTGAATCAGAAAGAAAATGAAAAGATACCGTAGAAAAAGGATTCCTCAAAAGGTCCAATATTATTAGTTTCTGCAAAATTTTAAATGTAAAAGTCCAATTATACATAATTTATGTTTGATTATAAATATATAGCCTGGCCCCCTTTACCTGCTGGTTAGTGGGGAGAGGGGATGGCTGTAGAGGCGCTGGGTGCCGCTGGAGCTACAGGCAGACTCGGGTAGGTGCAGGGGTCTCTCCGGTGAGGCTGTGGTCTGACCAGGGGGAGCGTCGGAGCTCTACGGAGCTGAGGCCTCATCCTTCATGGTGCAATCGCTCTCCACACTATCGGAGAGCATTTCGGAGCCCAACCCTGATGAGGCACCCCAACTGGATGCCTGCAGTCGAGTGGGACTGGCCACAATTATAAGTGCCAAATTGGAGGAGCGCCGGGAGGTGTTTTCCACCAGCGAGATGGATGTGGGCTTCAGCAAGAGCGCCCAACACGCGATCCGGCTGAACGACGCCACGCCATTCTGGGAGGAGCGCCCCAGGAGCATCTCTCCCAGAGATGTGGAGGACGTGAGGGATGTCCTGAAGGAGAAGGAGACAGCGGGCATTGTGACAGATCCCATAGCCCCTATGCCTCCCCAATGGTATGCAAGAAGAATGGGTCAGTCCGTCTGTGCATAGACTACTGGACCCTTAACAGACGTACTGTCTCAGACCAGTACACTCTGCTGTGGATAGAAGAGATCCTGAATGCACTGTCAAGAACCCAGTGGTTCAGAATGCTGGACCTGAGATCTGGGTACTACCAGGTATCAATGAGCTCCAAAGACCAGGAGAAGATGGCGTTTGTCTGTCCCTCAGTTTCTATCAGTTTACCTTTACGCTCCAAGACATTTGCAGGGCCCCAAAGACCTTTCAGAGGCTGATGGAGAAGACCATTGGGGATATGAATCCCTGTGAGTGCCTAGTCTACCTTGATGACATCATCGTATTCGGAAGAACTCTTGAAGAGCTAAAGGAACATCTCATGAAGGTATTAGAGAGACTGGGCAAAGAAGGCCTGAAGTTGTCCCTGCACAAATGCCAGTTCTGCCGCACATCAGTCAAGTACGTGGGTCACATAGTGTCGCAGACAGAGTGGCTACAGACCCCGCTAAGGTCGAAGCCGTGGTGACATTGCCGAGACCAAACAACGTGTCAGAAGGCTGCATCTCGACAGACCCCCTTCAGAGACAAGTGAACATCCACCTGCAAAAAGGCATTCTCTGGTCTTAAGAAAAGCCTCACGGAAGCCCCGGTCTTGGCCTACGCCGATCCAGAGAAGCCATATATCCTGCATGTGGATGCCAGTTTCAATGGGCTGGGAGTTGTACTGCACCTTCGGCCCGTGGCGTACGTGAGCCGAAGTTTAACATCAAGTGAACAAAACTATCCGGTTAACAAACTAGAGTTCCTTCCACTCAAGTGGGCAGTAGTGGAATTACTTATACAGCATTCCTTTCGAAGTGAGAACGAACAACAACCCATTGACTTATATTATGACGTCCGCCAAATTGGATGCCACTGGTCACAGGTGGCTGGCAGCCCTCTCCAATTACCAATTCAAGTTGAAGTATAAACTGGGGCCCTCAAAGATCGGAGGCATGCTCTGTCCAGGAGACCTGGACTGAGTACAACACCGGACGAGGGCCATGGGAAGAAGTCCCTGGACCTGGGATGCGGGCAATGTGCTCCACTATTGCCATAGTGGAAGACAAGGTCGCGTTCTCCGAGCTGAGAGTAGTCGATTAACTAGGATGTCGGCCCAAGGCGCTTCCCACCACCTACAGCCATCCAGACGGCATGGCAATCACTCAAGACACCATCCTAGAGTGGAACAAATTGGTACAGTCCCAGATGAGTGATCCAGTGGCTAGCACTATATGCCAGGCCATCCACCAGAACAACCCCTCATTGGTGAAACGTGCTCCTGCCGACACAGTCATGATCATCATGAGGGAATGGGACAAGTTTCACATAGAGCGTAGTCTTCTCTACCGGATTGTCCCCTACCACAATCACCCCAACAGGAGACAGTTGGTTATGCCCAGAAGCCTGCAGTACCATGTCCTAGGGTCCCTGCAAGATAACCACGGACACCTGGGGTTAGATAAGATCTTCGGATTAGTGAGGAACCGATTCTTCTGGCCCAAAATGCGGGAGTCCGTAGAACGCCTGAGTGTCATGTTCTAAGCCTGCTGTACCCATGCTTGGCCACCAGAATTGCTGCCGCTCTCTCAATGTCTTGTTTTAGTCTGCAGTGCCTATACTTGTCCACCGGGATTGCTGGTTCACTGCTAAGGAACATTCCAGACCCTGTAACCTGACACCTCTGTGCTCTTCTCAGCCTGCCTATATAAACTTCCTCTTCATGTTTCTCAGTGCCTGTTTATACAGGTTTCTCAGCTCTTGCTAGGTTCTTGTGTTTACTGCTGTGCTATTGCTGTTGTCTGTCTCTTCGCTGCTGACCTCTGCTTGTGACCCCGACAGCGCTATCTTCCGCCTGCCTCTGACCTCTGCTTGTGACCCCTACCACGCTCTCTGCTGTTCCTGCCACTGCGATCCACTCCAGCTGAAGACCAACCCTAGACACTGAGGTATATCCAGTGGAAGAAACTACCCACACACACAACCCCAATGGGTCACCTAAAAGCTCTGGTCCCATAGATCTAGTCTGCATGGACTTCTTGTGCATAGAGTCAAATTCAAGAGGCATTGGGAATGTCCTGGTAGTGACAGATCATTACGCTCTCTACTCTCAAGCGTTCCAAAGGATCAGAAAGCTCTCACAGTTGCCAAAGTACTGTTGGAAAAAGTAATTCTTACACTACAGTCTGCCGAATCAGATGCACTCCAACCAGGGAAGGAACTTCAAGAGTAAGCTTAACATGGAGCTTCTCAACTTGCTCAATATCCAGAAGTCTAGGACCACACCATATCATCCAGAGGGAGACGCTACCGGAGAAGTTCAACCGACCTCTGCTAGACATGCTAGGCATCCTAAAGGGCTCTCAGAAAGCCGAATGGAGCAAGCACCTTGAAGCACCTGTGCATGCATACACCTGCACCAGGCATGAATCTACGGGTGCACACCCTACGTCATGATGTTCTGGCAAGAGACACGACTGTTGTTTAATCTTGTATAGAGTCATTCAGCAGTTAAGTTGTATATATTGAATGCATTTTTCATTATATAACTAACCAGTGTTAGTTGTTCTAAGTGGGGATGTTGGAATCTCCACCAGGGGGAGGATATAGCCTGGTCCCCTTTACCTGCTGGTTTGTGTGGAAGGGGGATAGCTGTAGAGGCACTGGGTGCCGCCGAGCTATAGGCGGACCCGGGTAGGTGCAGGGGTTCCTATGGTGAGGCTGCGGTCTGACCAGGGGGAGCGTCAGAGCTCCGGAGTCCGAGTACACAGGGTGTCGCCATTTTGGTTTGCGCATGCGCAGTACAGCAGGAGAGTGCGGTGGCCATTACCATGTCCCAGCAGCCCCACAGGCTGCTCTACCACATGCACAGTGTTAGTCAATAGGGCTCCCTTATCCCCGGCAAGGACAGGAGATACATTTGGCGCGCTGAGGGAGACCACACAAGTCAGGAGCAGGACGCAAGAAAAAAAGTTACAGTAGTATCCAGGGATCAGTGCTCCTCTGGACTAGGCAAGATCTCCCCTAGTCCCCAGCTAGGCCCCGACTCCACTCAGATTGTGACTGCTGTAGGGAAGGCCATTAGATAGGGATGCTTCAGCAATAGCGCCAAAATAGTTAGCGCACTAGTGACCAGACCCAGACAAATATTAATCAGAGACATTTACAGGGACACACTTCAACAGGAGAACCCTCAGAGCTGGACCAGAAGCACCAAGAGCAGCGGCTTCGTGGAGACCTTTGTCGTAAGATCAGGCGGATCCTTTGTTGTTCAGCGGTACCTGGGTACAGGAGTGCCCAAGAAGGTATCTACAAGTGCACCAATGGCCACACACACAGTGTGGGTAGTGCTACTCCACACACCTTGGGTGGGCTTGGTTCTGTGGACACCTGGTAGCTAGGTGCCCACCTCAGTACTTTGGGGGTTCCATCAGGGTGGTGTTACTGTGGTGTGGTAATTGCACTGTGGGACCTTTTTTATTACCGTGTTTATACCTGTATGATTCGTTATATGTGTGTTAGTAAAGACAACATATATATATATATATATATATATATATAGATATATATATATATATATATATATATATATATATATATATATATATATATATATATATATGTAAAATCAAAAAATAAATAGATGATACCGTTCTGTGGCTAACGAAATGCTTTTATTTGTGCGAGCTTTCGAGATACACTGATCTCTTCTTCCGGCGATGTTACAATGAATGAAGCAAAAGGTATACTTAAAAACAGTGTCTCTTGGAATGTTATCTGTGCTGTTCCTTCCCCCGGTGTGGATGTGTTTTATGACTAGAGGTGTCAAAAGGTTACTGAAAGCAAGTGAAGAAAGAGTGTGTATGTGTATCAGTGTGAATAAAAATGAATGGAGAGCCCACAGTATATACAGTGCTTTACACAAGGTGTGTGTGGAGTGGAGTGGATATAAAGGGTGTGGGTGGGTGTGGAAATAAATGGTGGGTGTGGGTGGGTGTGGAAATGTGAGAGTTTGTAGCACAACTAAAAGTGTGTGTGGATACTTAGTGGTGGGGATGGAAGAACCTACAGACAGAGCCAGCTATTTGAGGGACAACAGCTTCCACCCGACACACACCAAACATGCGACCATCTACAGTCAAGCTATACGATACAACCGGATATGCTCCGACACAGCAGACAGAGACCAGCGGATTAAAGCCTTGAGATCAGACTTTATAAACCGTAGATATAACCACAGAATTGTAGACCAGCAAATTCACAAAGCCACCAGAATACCAAGAAGTGATCTCCTTGAATACAAACAGAAGGAGACAAGCGACAGGGTACCTTTGGTGGTCACATATAACCCACACCTAGGAGCCCTACGCAAGATCGCCAGGAAACTACAAGCCATCCTCCAGGAAGATACAAGACTGCAACAGGTCTTCCCTGAAGCACCCTTATTATCATACAGACAACCCCATAATCTCAAGAATATTATGGTGAGGAGTAAAGTATTCAGCAGTACAACTGAATGCGGGACAAAACCATGCCAGAACCCAAGATGCAAAACCTTGCCAATGCTCTACACAGCGGACACAATACAAATACCACACAGGAATCGGGAATACAAAATCAGAGGAAGGTTCACCTGTTCTTCCAGCAATGTCGTGTACCTCATCATGTGCATGAAATGCCCAGGGGGCTGCTACTACATAGGTGAGACAGGGCAGGGGCTAAACAAGAGAATGAACCTGCATCGCCACAGCATCACACGTGGTACAAGAGACAGTCCTGTCGGCGAACATTTCTCTGACTCTGGCCATAAGATGAACGATCTGAGGGTTGCCATACTCAAAGGTAATATTAAAACCCCGAAAGAGAGACGGTTGCATGAATACAAATTTATGCAACTTTTCGGGACACTTAGCAGTGGCCTAAACAGAGATCGAAATTTTATGAGTCATTACTGACACTAGTGAACTCTCTTCCCATGAGCGCTATAGGCCATGTCTGTACATACTGTGCTACATGTATGCACACACAGCTGTCTATTACACATACTAATACTCCACATACTAACCTCTAATGCTACAGTATTACAATAAATGTAATTGCAGTATATTCAGTCTTAATAGCAATAACAATTGGAAAGATGTAAAATATTTTTGACCCAAGAAAAAAGTATTCTAAACAATTTTCTGACATATGTTAATTTATTATTATTCAGTGGTTGACAAATCACCAAAAAATCTACTCGCCACACAAAAAAATCTACTCGCCACCTAGTACCAAACGTGTGCTGCTTGGGCCAATATTTACTCGCCCGGGGGTTAAATCCACTCGCCCGGGGCGAGCAAATGTATAGGTTTGTCGAACACTGATTATTATTATTATTATTATTATTAGCCACAGATAATATATTTTCTACACACACACAATGACTTAAAAAATTATTTAAACAAAATATGTTAAATAAATATATACATAAAATATCTTCTTTGAACTAATCACTTGTTGTCATAATTAAAACAATTACTGTGAACCCATGCAGCGTTAGAGACACATTAGACAAAAGGATTATGGATTTAAAAAATCTTCTTTAAAAAATGTATAGCAGAATGACTGTCAAAAAGATTTTGAGTGGTTTCAGTGAAAGAGGAAACATGTAATTTTCCATATCCATAGTAGATTAGATTAGGTTGCAAAAAAAGGCTTATGCTAATCAAGTTCAACCCATGTTTAATATTAATTGGGTAAAATACTTATTCTATATTTATTGTTATATTCATCAAGATTAAGGCAAACAACACCAGTAACACAATTATGTTCTAATTATGTTTGTTATAGGGATTGCATAAAAGGAAAATCCTCTTTGGCTATCAGTACGTTTTCTAGTTCTATAATTACTTTTATATGCTTATATATATATCTTTTACATTTTTATGTGTCCAAATTGTACTCCATATTCTAGGTGTGGACTATCTAATGATTTAAACATGAGGAAGATTATGCTCTGTTCAATTCCATCTATAATGTATTGTATGCATTATAATAGACTGGCAGCCTTTGCTACTGTCGAACATTATGGGCAATTGCTAAGGTTGCTTTCTACAAGTTGAGATATGCACATTTTGTACATAAGTTTTCGAACCATGTGAAATGTGCCAATTGCCAATTTTTTGTCAATTTTTTTTTTTAGAATTAGTGCAACTGCATTTTGGATAGTTTCACACATGTCTATCTATAACACCCCTAAATCCTTCATAATCAAGGATAGATATACAGTAATTATATCCCATTTACTGTAGCTTGTTGAGGCTGTGTAGAATGATTATTTTTGTTTCCCAAATGCATAACCATATTATTTTTTCTATATCAATTGACCTTGCAATTGCTTAACCAGGTCCTTCTGGAGAAAAATTACATCTTGCTCTGAATTTAGAATATTGCACTTTAGGGGATTATTCCTTAAACTGCAATAGTACAAATCAGTGCAGTATCGTACAGAAACTCCCATTGGATTTTCTTTTTAAAGCATGTTTTTAATGGAAAGTTTTACATAGGTTTGCTGTACAATATTCTATTTCCAGTACTTCACATAATTTTAGTTCCAAAAATCATTTTCCCTGACGTACAATACATATGGCATAAAAAAACTGGATGCTTACGGAACCAATCAAAATATACTGTATCCTTTGTTACAGTACTGTAATATGATTGTGCATGTTCTTTTGAGCATAATGTATATCTTTTATGCATCAGACAGGTTTTTTCTCTTTTCCCTCTTTATTTAACAACTTTTTAGACTATTAGCAGTGAAAACTTTAAATCCCCCCCGCTCCCATCTTACCCCTGCAAATGCAAAGTCTAAAAGCTGAAACCTACAGTATATGGCAGTTTTTTTTTGTCTTGGAATAAGGTTAACGCTTTTTATGCTTATGCTTCTTTGACGAAAAGTTTAGTATTATCTTATGTGATCTTCCTAGATATTATGGGGCCTATGCAGTAAGCGCCGATAAGCTACTTATCGAGGCCTTTTCGCCACTGCTATTCAGTAATAGTAAGAATGTGAAGGATCAAAAAAGGCAGCCGCTCCTTAAGGGTACAGTACTCACCAGTAGGTTAAAAGAAAAAACTTTTATTAGACTTCATAAAAACAGATACGATCCATAGACAGAACTGGAAGAACCTCCTCCCACGCGTTTCGAACAGCTAGTGTTCTTTCTCAAGGTGTATAGTGTAGGGATAGGGGGGAGGGTACCCATTAATATCACCACCGGAGGTCCCAGAATGAATATCATGCAAAAAAATGCATTACCGCTACAGCACTGAAGGGGTTAAGATACAACAGCAGCTTTATTGGGGGCAGAGGGCATGAATGTAGCGGGTACTTGGCCCGTCAACCCATCCACCCCCTTACCCCCACATAAAAGCATTTTTTATTTTGTATAAACAAGATTGATACCAGAGGCCGGCAGGGTTCCCGGGTAGTCCCTGCGAGTGTCTGTGGGACTCCAGGTGGTCCTTGTGGGTGTCTATGGGTCCTTGGTTGGTCCCCACGGGTGAATGGGGGCCCTCAGGTAGTCCCTGTGGTTGTCCAGGGGTCCTTAGGTGGTCCCCGTGTGTGTCCGGGGGTCCTCGGGTGGTCCCCGTGGTTGTCCAAGGTCCTCGGGTGGTCCACGCTGGCCTACGTTACCAATCCTGTTGTAAAATAAATGTGGAATAATTGCAATAAATACACGTTTCTCCCCCTCCCCCCCAACACATGCAGTACAGTAATGGGCAAAACAACTATTACCCAGATATGGATAATAGCTCATGTGCCCATTATACAATCAAACATTAGCCAGCCAGCATAAATAAAGTAAATAAAATGTTCAACTTACCCCTGTCATCATGAAGGCATCCTCGTCAGCATACTGCAGTTCCATGTCCCCCGTTGCCAGAAAGAATACAAGAAAAAATACAATCTAATGGCCCCATCCTCTTAAACACCTTAGAGGTTAATAACTTCTATAGTAATTAAGGGGTTAATCCCTGTCCCATGCTACCCACCCGGGAGGCTTAATCACAAACCGAGGACCCACTATACCACCCTGTACCCATTGATTGGCACAGTGGTATATCATACCCATATAATATGGGCATGATATGCACTACATCACTCAATGGTCAACCTAATAAAAATAATTAAGGCCACCCCAACAATAAAATAACTATATAGCCTTATAGTAAACAGCACAAATAATTATCTATCACCAAAATAGATAAATTATTACAATATGTTATTCCAAAACAATGCAATTAAATAAACAAATATCCAAGCAAACTATTAAACAAATAATACCACTAGCTAACAAAACAATTAATTAATTTACAACACTAGCCAACAAAACAATTAATTAATTAATTAATTAAAACCATTTGCAAACAAAACAAATAAATAATTAAAAACGCTAACCAATCCTAAAATGTACTAAAACCAAGTCATCCAAATTCAAAACAATTTAATCCAAACAATAAACAGAAATCGAAAAAATAACAATCAATAGAAAACAAGCATTTGCCCCAAAAAAGCATTGTCTATCACTGTATTTATCTGTACCCTAAACGGGCACAGATTAATACATTGTCAGTCAATGGGCAATAAAAAACATTAAAAGAAACAAATACAATCAAAAAACCTGTAAAAATAAAATAACATACATTCAATATTTTTCTTACCTTTTGAAGCGTTGGCCCTCCGAATCCCGGTGATTCTGGAATCTGTCGTACCGCAACGTCATCAAAGTAAATCCAACACAATCCACCTTGAACATACGGAACAGGTAACAAAAATATTATTTATTTTATCTTCTATCACCTTCTTTCTTCATCTGTCATTATTTTCTTCTTTTCTTTAATCATCTTTTTTCATCTGTCAATCCAAAACCCCATGGTAAATCTAGAAGAGGATGTTCTCTCGTCGACTTCTTGAGGTATAATGAGACGTACAGGCCTTATACAGTATATGGCCTGTGACGTCACAATTTATGGTCAGATTGTTCAGCTCCAATCTGATTGAAAGCTGTATCATGTGCCCGTCTCTATATTTGTTTTCAGGATGTGACGTCATCTCCAAGGGAGGTACATCACATCCTTCAAACCACATGGCTATATTACATGGTATTACAGCCAATTGGATTGAAGACAATCCCATTGGTTGCTGTACCATGTGATAGGTTATAGTTTTGTTGGAGATGATGTGACATCCAAAAAAAAAACAAGTGGCAGGCATATGATCAATGTCCAATCGGATTGGAGCTGTACCCTCTGACCCAACAATGTGACGTCACCAGACATATATGAAGCCTGTACGTCTCATTTTACCTCAAGAAGCCGACGAGACAACATCCATTGTGGATTTACCATGGGGCTTTGGATTGAAAAAAGAAGATAGAAGATTAAAGAAAAGATCAAAATAATTACAGATGAAGATAGAAGACAGTGATAGAAGATAAAAAAAGAAGATTTGTTTTACCTGATGCTGGTCTTCAAGGTGGATGTTGTTGGATTGCTGGTTATGAAGTTGCAGTACGAGAGCTTGCAGATATGCCAGGATTCGGAGGGTAAAGACCTCTAAAGGTAAGTAAAATAATGAATGTATGAAAAAGTTTTTTTTAGTTTTTTTTATTGTATTTATTTATTTTTATGTATTTACTTGCCTATTGACTGATAATGTATTAATCTGTGCCCAGGGTACAGATAAATACAATGGCAGGCAATGCATTTTTTGGCAAATGCTTGTTTACTATTGATTGTTATTTTTTCTATTTGTTTTTATTGTTTAGATTCAATTGTTTGGACTTTGGAGGGCTTGTTTTTAGTACATTTCAGGATTGATTAGTGTTTTTAATTAATTAATAGTTTTGTTGGCTAGTGGTTTTATTTATTTAATTGATTTGTTGGCTACTGGTTTAAATTAATATTTGTTTTGTTGGCTACTAGTTTTATTTCATTAATTGATTGGTTGGATAAATGTTTACTTATTTGTATTCTTATGTTTTGGAATAACATACAGTAATTGGTATTCTTTTGCTGTTTTAGTGATAGATTAATCTACTGTAATTGATGTGTAGTTGAGGCTTTTTAGTTCTTTTAATGTTGGGGTGTTTAGGTACTTGTGTATTTCTTTCATTTTGGCCTTAATAATTTTTATTAGGTTGACCATTGAGTGATATAGTGGCTTCATGCCCATATTATATGTGTAGGATATACCACTGTGCCAATCTATGGGTACAGGATGGGTATAGTGGGTCCGGGGTTGGTGGTTTGGCCTCCCGGGTGGTAGCGAGGGAAGGGGGTTAACCCCTTAATTACTATAGTGGTTATTAATCGCTAAGATGGTTAAGGGGTTAGGGGCCATTAGATTGTATTTTTGTATGTACTCTTTCTGGCAACGGAGGACACAGACCTGCACTATGCTGATGAGTACGCCCTTCAAGATGGCAGGGGTAAGTAGAAAGATTTATTTACTTTATTTATGCTGGCTGGCTAATGTTTGCTTTACAATGGGCAAATGCACTATTATCCATACCTGGATAATAGTAATTTTGGCCATTACTGTACTGTATGTGTTGGGGGGTGGGAGGTTGTTGGGGGTAGAGGAGGTGAGTAGTAGGGTTGTTGTGTGTATTTTATTTATTTTGGGTAGAGGGATTGTGTGAAGGGGGTAGTAGCCCCAAGGATGGATGTTTAGGCCTACAGGATGGTAGCGGGAGGGCTTAACCCCTTCATTACCTACCCTAGCAGTATTAATCGCTAAGCTAATGAAGGGGGTTAACGCCTCCCTCAACCCTACGCAAGGCCTAAGCACTCCCCAAGGGCCATATACCACCTTCACGCACCCCCGCTACCCACAATAAACCGTACACTGATGATTAACCCTTTCATTGTCTTAGCGGTTAGCTAGCCCCTTAGGTAATTAAGCTGTTTTAATATACATTTTTATACTGATGTACCAAGGTCTCCTTGGGCTGCGAGAGGGGGATGGCTGTGTGGTTGCTGCAGGGAGATTGTGAGCTGGCGAGCGGGTCGCGGCTGCTCCACAGAGGGCACCACCATTTTGTGTGTTCACGTGCATGCGCAGAGAAGGCTCGCTCATGCGCAGATAGTATCTAGAGTTGTGGAGGCCATCTTTGTACACCTGGCGCATGCGTAGTATAATGCCAGCGGTGGCCATTACACCCATAGATCTGCTGGGAACTGCAACTCCCAGCAGCCTCAGGGGCTGCAGATCACATGTTGTCAGGCAGTCAATAGGGCTGCTGCATTTAAACAGTTAGAACAGTGATAACAATTAGAACAGCGATAACAGTTAGGACAGTTTGGGCAGTTGTTCAGCTGGGAGCAGGGTACAGAAGAGGGAGGTAGGGTCCCAGGTGCCAGTAGCCCTGGGGCTAGGCTAGCTTTCCCCTGCTGGCCCCAGTTAGTCCCCGAATCCCTGTAGAGAAATATGGATATTAACCCGTGAATATACCGAGGCTACTACCGTGTTAAGAACAGACACTATCCTTAAGTCTTGGAGAGAGACACCAGTAATAAGATTATAAGGCTATGTAAGCTTATATGGAAACATATCAGGGTGGTGGGCTAGGGTTTTGTCCGGTAGAAGTACAGAGCGGTATCTCCTGGAGAGACACCTCAAGGTAAGTCACGGTCCGGTACCTGTCAGCCTCACCTCCACCCTGTGTCCTGCGACAGGAAAATCAACTGGTCTGTACTCACAAACTCCGTTTTCAGTGCGATCAAACGCAGGAAAAGCTGCAGCTGCTATCTCTGCTGCTCGTGGTGTCAGCGTGCTCCGTCCAGAAATGACGTCAAGTAGGAAGGAAATTGTAGACCGTGGTCACAGCAACTCCACCAGCCAACGCATTGAAAAAAGTAAAAAACTTTATGTTTCAATAAAGTTTTTTACTTTTTTCAATGCGTTGGCTGGTGGAGTTGCTGTGACCATGGTCTACAATTTCCTTCCTACCCGAATCCCTGTAGGCACCTGCAGCTGTATTGGGAAGCCCATAGTTAGGGACCCTTCTCCTGTGTTGGGCAGGGTGTGAGGAATCTGCTCCTGGAGTTGCAGGAGCTCACTCTTGCAGAACTGGTGAACTCTCAGACAAACCTTCCTTGGAATTGCTAGCACTATCACCTGTGCTTGCAATCACTGCAGCTCTGTCTCTCTGCTCTGGCATTGGAGGAATTCCCACACACCCCTGTCTTGGGATTGGCTTTCTGCTCTTCTTATACTGGCCTCTCCCTTGGACTCATTGCTGAGCATAGATCAAGTTGTACTTGGAAGTAACTGTGTTTGTCACAAGCTATCTTGCCTTACCCTTACCCTGTTCCTGAGACCTGCTGCATTCCCTCCTGGCAGAGGTCTGCTCCTGTGCTGAAGCGATAGATCCCCAGTGGTAGTCTTACCATGTTCCTGAGACCTGCTGCATTCCCTCCTGGCAGAGGTCTGCTCCTGTGTTGAAGCGCTGGGTCCCCAGTGCTAGACTTACCTTGCACCTGCGACCTGCTGCATTCTCTCCTGGCAGAGGTCTGCTCCTGTGCTGAAGCGCTGGGTACCAAGTGCTAGCATTGCCTTGTTCCTGAGACCTGCTGCATTCACCCCATGCAGAGGTCTGCTATCCGGTTCCTGTACTGAAGCGCTGGATACAAAGCGCCAGCCTTGCCTTGTTCCTGTGCTGCATTCTCCCCTTGCAGAGACCTTATCATGGGTCACTCCTGTTCCTCATGCAGAGGCCATTCCCGTGCTTCAACTGCTACGCTGAAGCGGTGTGTTCCTGACACCCTGTTGCCAAACTCCAGCCTGGACATCGACTACTCTGACGTTTCCAACTCTGACCCCAGCTTGCCCATGGATTTCCCTGCCTTCTACAACCCTGAAATGGCTACTAATAACTACAAACTGCACAATCCTGAACCGGCTTCGTGGACTAAGGTCGGTGTATTCACATCCCCACCTCAGCCCTGTGGTCCGGTCCCGGTTTGTGGCGAACACGTCCGTTACACAGGGACACAGTGTTTACACCACGCTATGACGGGTAACTTGTGGTCTGGGATCAGACCACCTACGTTCAGAGACTATGTACGGTGGGACGCTCCTGCTGGAGACCACCCCACGTGGAGGCAGAAGGCACAGTTGGAACAGACTGCCAGTTGACTGTTGTTCATCTACACCCGTGGGCTGGAACGCCCCGGGAAGGTATCGGCATAAGTGCACCAACATTCACGTGGGTAGTGCTGTCTCACACTTGGGGGTGGGAAAGGCCATTGGGGTCTGGACACAGGGACACTGGTGTCCCTGCACGCAAGTACTGTGGGGATATTCCGCGGGTTGGTATACATATAAACCTATTGCTGTTCATATTGTTGTCATTGTTTATTACCTCCCAGTAAATACTGTTCCGATACTCTGTGTGTGTATTACTGTGCATATTGTCTTGGGAGGGTTTATCCTACTATGTGAGGATCCTTCTCAGGTGAAGGCGCTGTTTAGTAGATATACATACACCCCAGGCTCCTCAGTGGTGGAGGATCAGGCCTCCTATTTGCCACACAGTTATAGCAGCACACATAGTCATCCTGACAGGGGGAAAGGGGGCTACACTAGTGTAGTTGAGCAGAGGGTCTCCGGAGCATGAACTGTGTTCATTTAGGTCCCTGGTCCTCAAATCAACGCAGTTCTTCTCCAGAGACCCCCTGCTCATCTATAATAGTATTAAAATTAATATTAAATCACATCGATCTCTGGCGAGATTTGCACAGGGAGAGGCGTCTCTCTCTGTGCAGCTCTCTCTGCAGCTAAAACAAATTACCGAATTTGCTCTTTTGAGAGAGGCGATCATTACATCGCCGGCTACTCGCCCGTTTTGGGAATTTTGCTATCACAGGTAATTGAGGCTTTCTGAATACCATGATAGCAACGTTCAAAAAACAGGTGGCGAAAATGGCCCGGCAATTATTTTTTATGAAAGCTTATAGAATAGGCCCCCAAGTGTCTCTGGTATCTTTTTTAGATTGTTTTTCCCGTATTGTTTGCTTTGTGTTTTCATCCCCTGAAATACTTGTCTAGCAGAGTGACTTCTACTTCATTAAATTCTCCCCCCAATATCAATTTTTTTTCCCTTATCCTTTATCAGTTTGTGATAAAATTACTTTTTTATGTCTAATTCTGTCTTTTACACTTTAATTTTGCAATGTATGATCATCCAGTTTATCTTCAGTAGGTTCAAATGGCAAGGTTTTATTTACTGTATAAGGATTGCCAGCCTTTCTTTTTACCCCACCACTGGCAGGGCCAGTGCCAGGTTATTCAGCACCCGAGGCGAGCCTTCAGCCCTGCACCCTGCCCACTCCCTGCTGGGCTATATATTGGGGTATAAATTTATTATAGCCCCATTCTCTCTTACCCCCTCTTCATCCTCTCTCATCTCATCCCCTCCCATGCCTCCTTTCACCCCCCTCCCACTACTCAATCACCTCCTTCCTCCTCAATTACACTCCTTCTCCCCTTCCTCTCACCCCTCCTTATCCTATTTCTTTGTCACCCCCTCCATCTCCTCTTCCTCTCTCACCCCCTCCTTCTCCTCTTCCTCTCACCTCTCCTTCCCCTCTTCCTCTCTCTCCCCTCCTTCTCTTCTTCTCACCTTCATTCTCCTCTTCTTCTCTCACCCCTCCTTCACCTCTTCTTCTCTCACCCCCATCCTTCTCTTCCTCTCTCACCCCCTCCTTCTCCCCATCTCTCCCCCTTCTCCTTCTCCCCTTCCTCTCTCAGCCCCCGCATTCTCCTATTCTTCTCTCACCCCCTCTTTCTCCTCTTTTTCTCTACCCCTCCTCCTCTTCTTCTCTCATCCCTCCTTCTCCTTTTCTTCTCCCGCCCCTCCTTCTCCTCTTATTCTCTCACTCTCCTCATTCTCTTATTCTTCTCTCGTACCCCTACTTCTCATCTTCTTACCCTCCTTCTCTTCTTCTCACTCTCCTTCCAGTGCAAATGTATTGTACTGTTTAAATAATGCACTGCAAATGTTACTGATTTAATTGCAGACACTGATGCAGAGTAATCTTGAAATAGTAATATCTTGTGTCCCTCAAAGTCAATTGTTCCTGAATTTTTGTATGCTTAAAACAGGTTAACTTTTTTTCAGCAAAGTCCAGTACCTTGGCCAGTACTGCTTTAGGTCTGCCCTCTTGCCTTGTATGTTGTGTCCCGATCTGTGTACTTTTTCCAGCCTTATTAGGTTACTTACTTGTGACATTACCAGGGCTTCAGGGATCCATGTTTAACAGAAGTCTATTAGCTTTACTGGTTTTATAGTTTCTGCAATGCCAATTATTCTTACTGTACATTGTTCCTGCATGATCTATTTTCCAGGTCATCAATTGTTTCCTCCAAGGTTAAGTTTCATTTTTTCAGCTTCCCTAGCTCCTGTTGCACTTCTCATCCAGGTTTTCAATTTTTGTTTCTGCTTCCCCCATCCTGGAGCCTTGTGTGATATTTTCGCTCTTTAACGCTTCCAGTAAACTGTGCACTTTTCCAAAGTTTTATTAATTATGGGCATCATTTCCTTAGCCACTGCTTTAGCTAATTTCCCATGTTGTCTTTGCACATCTGTGCTTTGGGTATTTTCTCTCTCTTCTCTCCTTGCAGCTTCCCTCTCCTCGTGGCATTTTGGAAGCCTCCTTTCACTTGTTAGCTTTCTGCTGTCTCGGGGCCATGTACACCAATTAATTTAGGTATATTTCCATATATTTATGTTCTGTGCCTTCTTTTTCCTCTTACTGATTTCCCTGCAGTACCACATATAATCTTTGCTGATACTAGTGTACCCACTGCAAAGACCAGCACACTTATCTCTGATTTCTCTGCAGTATCTGATGCATGCATCTTCTGGTTCTAT
Organism: Ascaphus truei; assembly: GCF_040206685.1. Taxonomy (NCBI): domain Eukaryota; kingdom Metazoa; phylum Chordata; class Amphibia; order Anura; family Ascaphidae; genus Ascaphus; species Ascaphus truei. Next base: position 61,949,257 of record NC_134486.1, read on the forward strand.
GGATCCCACCTCAAGGACATGTTTACCTCTTGCTGATTCCTCAGCAGTTTCTGATGTACACATTATTAATCCTAAGACTCCTGCATCTAGGACAAGTTTTCCGCTCAGAGATTCCCTGGCATCCATGTTGATGCATCCCAACACTCAACTGCCCCAAGGTACTGGTCTACTACTGAGTGACAATCCAACAGCTGAGAACTTTTTTGTTGCTTCAACTGTCAATGATACGTGGCTATGTATGTATGGTGTTGTATTTAGGGAGCGCAGAATCATGTGGATTAATATCTTTATAAGTGGGTAATGCCACAACTCACATGGCCCAATAAGAACAGATGGCACTGAAAGGTATCTTTAGCGGATATATCTCTGTCTGCCTCAGTCCTCCCTGGACCCAATGGCCTCCTTGTCCTACCATGGCTTGCTGGAGCTCTGAATTAAAATGTCACGGTCTCCTTTGAAGAAGACCATGACATTTTAATTCAGAGCTCCAGCAAGCCACTGTACGATAGTCAATTGGGTTCCCGACCAGCTGACACTGCCGCCTGCAAGCCGGGTGCGGAAGAAGGGATCTTCGGATAAATGCTGTGTCGTCCACGTTGCTGTCCACTCTGTTTGGACCACCACGCATTAACTTCTATGTAAGTGCAGATTTATATTTATTGTTTTAATACATAAACATATATTTATTCATGCACAAAAAAAAGATACCGCATATACACATATAATAGAGTGGTATCCATAAAACCGGCAATAAATATCAAAATAATAGATAGCTGGTCGGTGCTCTTAGACAGGCAGTTGCATATATGATATAAGTAGCCTGAATTGCAGAGAAGAGTATCCAGCTGAGATCCAATGTAAGATTGGGGTGTCCCTGGGGGAGTACACACACATCCCCGACGTACGTTTCGCACCCCTTTGCTTCGTCCGGAGGCTTGCAATTCATGCTACTCCATTCGCTGCAATTCATGATACTCCATTCTCTCTCTGAGCACTCTCATGCTTCACACTATTTTGTTACTTGCAAGTATACTCCACATGAGGCTTTCTCCATTGTGATTGTCTGTTCATATTATTACTTGTCATTTGTGATTGAGTGGTACTACATTGGTTTATTTATTCAGCAGCATATAGGTAGAGTATTTTTGTAGTTTTCCAGCATAGGTTCACACCTTGACCGGTCGGTCTTTAGATTATTGAGCAGGTTTTCATTGTAGGTTTTCCTTGCCTTGCAATTTAGATCATACACTTATCTTTAACATTGTATTTAGGCCAGATTCCTTGTCTCAGGGGTTCCAAGGGGACTGTTTTAATATATTTTTTGTAATCCATGTTTTTTCCTTTGAATAAATCAACGTATAATTTACATTTGCTTGCGTGCTTTTATTGGGACTCTTTTCTCTTCTTTTTTATTGTTTTCACACATATATATATATATATATATACACATGAAGGTCAGTCAGCACACTGTAGTAGAAAAGGTTGTAATAGCAGATGCTAGTCCCATAGAGAATAAGTATGATACGAACCAATCCAAAGACCAGTAAAGAGACAGCAGACCGCACGGGGTTAATCCAAAAATCTATATTCACAACATGAAATACACGTAAGCCAACGTTTCGGTCCCACAGAGAGACCTTCCTCAGGGCCGTGTAACCCACAAGTGCAAGTGACCAAACATATATACCCTCACCCATAGTGCAATGCAAACAAAGGGAACCAATCACCAACATGCAATCAGACAAAATATGCAACATAGCTGTGCTCCGTGCCCCCTCCCCTATTACCTGATTATCCAAATGACTCATCATGACATGAGAGTAGGCACTTAAACTATTAGGAGAGAGACACCCTTAGACACTGGTCCCAGGGTCTACTGCCATTGCGGGGGATAGTCACTTGCACTTGTGGGTTGCACGGCCCTGAGGAAGGTCTCTCTGTGGGACCGAAACGTTGGCTTACGTGTATTTCATGTTGTGAATATAGATTTTTGGATTAACCCCGTGCGGTCTGCTGTCTCTTTACTGGTATTTGGATTGGTTCGTATCATATATATATATATTGTGACGTCTCAGTACTGACTAATACTGCTTAGTCCCTAACTAATCGTGGGAGAACTAAACTCTTTCCCCATTTTACCCAATGTACCTGCAGAAGGTCCCCTTTCAGTCTCTCACATGGCTGTCTGTGTGTGCCTTCCCAGATCAGTATAGCAGCAACATCTCTCACCCTCTCTGTATAATTCTCAACAGTGTGTGTCTGGCAGCATGGGAGGGGGAATCTCTGTATCACTTCCTGACTATACAGGCTAGGCTAATTAGTTCATTAACTCACAGCTGAACAGACCTTTCCAGAATGATTAACTCTATGAGAGCTGTAAAGTCCCACAACTGCTACATTCTAACCCTTAGAGGGCAGTGACGGCATCACATATCCCTCCCTCCAGCGAAACACTGTTCTGTGATCGGCCCGTGCACTATCCCATGCACTAACCTCTTTGTCAGACATGTCTGACATCCACCTCTTTTAAAAGTTTTCTTCATTAGACCTCCTGCTGAGCAGTAATAGAGTCCAGCGTAGTTTCCCACTCAGTCTTCAGAGCTTCGAGCTCTTCGCCTAGGTAACGCTGTTGTTTCTAGGCCTTCTTGCGGCCAGCACGATCAAACTCCAGGTCCTTCCTCAGGTCAGAAGCTGTCCTTCTGTACTTCTTTTCTGACTCAAGGCAGCTGCCAATTCATTTATATACAGTTGTATTTGTATATATATATATGTATATAGATAGATAGATAGATAGATAGATAGATAGATAGATAGATAGATAGATACATACATATATATATATATATATATATATATATATATATATATATATATATATATATATATATATATATACAAATACAACTGTATGCTCATCTGCATGTCTTAGGCAGGTCTGCAACCCCGCCTTTCCCCATTATCACCCAGCATACAGCACTTCCACTGCAGCAAGGGATCCTGGGAAATTACATGCAAATGAGCACACAATGCCACCTTTTGCTTCAAAACCATTAACATGGTTCCCTATAGGCTTAAGCTTGCTTTTGAAGAAAAAGGTGGCACTGTGTGCTCATTTGCATGTCATTTCCCAGAATCCCTTGCTGCAGTTGAAGTGCTGTGTGCTGGGTGATAATGATGAAAGGCGGGGTTGCAGACCTGTCTAAGACATGCAAATGGGCATACAGTAATATTTCCATTTGCTACTGTATATGCTTTGCTGTGGAGGGTTTTTGTCACTTTTTTACCCACCACAACTTAACTAAGTATGGTAAAACCTATCCTTTGCTTTTTTTTTTGTGCATAGCCAGTATAACCAACACCACACTGAAGAGACCCTTTAAGGTTGAAACAGTCTGTCTGTGGGTGGGTTTACTGGCTGTGCATCTTAACCCTGGCTGTGCTCAAAGCTGTGAGCATGCAGAAAGCTTAAGCCTATAAGGGAACCATGTTGAACGGTTTTGATGCAAAATGGGACACTGTGTGCTCATTTGCATGTCATTTCCGAGAATCCCTTGCTGCAGTGGAAGTGCTGGGTGATAATGGTGAAAGGCGGGGTTGCAGACATGTCAAAGACATGCAAATGAGCATACAGTAATATTTCCATTTGCTATATGCTTTGCTGTGGAGGGTTTTTGTCACTTTTTTACCCACCATAAATCCAAATGAGCATACAGTAATATTTAAATTGCTTAAAGGAATGTTTTAAATGCAGGAAAACATAAACTGTCTTTTTAAAATAGATTCTCTATCTTCACCTGAATAAACATTCCAGGAGAAGATATTGACAAACAAAAGACTTCACACCCTGTCCAAACATCTCTTGTTGATTCTTAGGGACTTCAAAAGACAATACTGTGTCTCCTGAATTAACACCTAGACACTTATTGCGCAGCTGCTATTTTCCAACCAGGATGTTGATCTGTACAAAACATTTATTGATAGATTTGGTATTTCTAGGGTTTTCCCACCATCTTCAAAGATAGAAACACAATCTGGTTTAAGCATACATCCTCAACCAATCAGAACCTCCTACATGTTAGGGATGAGTGTAGTAAACCCATTTAAACTAGAAAGATTGACAGTTAGTTAGGAGAAGGAGAGGAGAGGAGACAGGAAGAGAGTGAGGAGAGAAAGAGAAGCAGAGCTCAGAAGGTAATTATGATCATAATTCTTGTGCACTTGAAAATCTGTATATATATGTGTGTTATAGCAATGTATTGTTAGGTAGTATGTACTGTATTGATTTATTAGGCCTGTAATAAGTACAAACCTTATAAGGAAGTATATGTAGTATTACTGTGTAAGTCTTATATTTTGTGCTGTGCTAATAAATATTATGTCTATATAACTGAAGCCTCTCTGTCGTACAATAACTCTTATAAACCAAAGGGCATGCATGTTTGAATGTGTTCCCAATTGGAACCCATATCTACACATTCATCTCCCTAAATAATAGTTTGCCATATAATTATATTATTATAAGCCAGCAATACTTTTATAGATGAATACACTATAAATATTATATATCTATATTTCTATTTCTGGATAAGGCTAAACATTAGAGGTAACAATTAAAAAAAAAATGCATGAAGGACTGTAATCATCAAGTCGTGGTTTTTACTATGTATATACAGTATAGTATACATTACCGCATGGCAGCAAAAAGGAGACAGCACTCAGGTGAATGAAAATAAATGTGTTAAATACAGCACATAACTCCAACGTTTCGATCCCACAGGGGGATGTTCCTCATGGGGCACCCTTTCAGAAGCATGACCCCTGCTGTGTTAATTTTGAAGGAGAATTCTTACCTACACTGCACTTGGCTGTGACCAGGCCACAAAAGGGCCACGTTACATCCTCTCCAAGTGCATGGCAGAGCAAAGATTAAGATGGCTGCATCTGTACATTTTAGTATTGTCAGTTGGTGCCCACATGCTACAAAGTGCTTTGTCACCAGTTGGTCAGATTTACCTGTACCAACAGCAGCCCTGTTATGATCATAATTCTTGTGCACTTGAAAATCTGTATATATATGTGTGTTATAGCAATGTATTGTTAGGTAGTATGTACTGTATTGATTTATTAGGCCTGTAATAAGTACAAACCTTATAAGGAAGTATATGTAGTATTACTGTGTAAGTCTTATATTTTGTGCTGTGCTAATAAATATTATGTCTATATAACTGAAGCCTCTCTGTCGTACAATAACTCTTATAAACCAAAGGGCATGCATGTTTGAATGTGTTCCCAATTGGAACCCATATCTACACATTCATCTCCCTAAATAATAGTTTGCCATATAATTATATTATTATAAGCCAGCAATACTTTTATAGATGAATACACTATAAATTCATCTATATTTCTATTTCTGGATAAGGCTAAACATTAGAGGTAACATTTGGCGACCACGAAGGGACACGAAATTGATGGTATTCTTTTATATAAACACCTAGATCTATGAATATAAAATAGATAAGGTTATTAGTTAAGTTCAGGCTGTGGCAGCCACTTACCAGCAACAAAATCATGGTGATACCTATACTAATAATAATAAGCTTATTTTTAAAGTGGGTATTAGAAGAACTATTTAGGCTAGCGAACAGAAGAGAGAGGATACACCACTAATATATATTTTAAAGAAAAACCCCAAAATTCTAATTATAGAAAAGTATATTAGATTAACCACTAGGAACCGGTAACCTGTGGGGAGGATATGCATTTAAGGGGAAAGTAATTTTTTTACAAAATTACAATGGCTACAGTCTCTAGTTTAGACAGTTTTGTAGCAGCTTTTATCACAAAGCATAAAAGTTTAGACTTTGCATGTGATGCTAAAAGTCAAAATGATCCTTAGAAATATGTCCAGGAAATATTTGACCAAGAGATGATTATCTCTAAGAAAAGTAAAAAATTAAAGGGAAAAGCTATTGCAAGTATTTATGCTGCATGCTTAGCAATGAGCTCCAAACTGGAAAATTTTGAATTAGCACTTCAAAGTTGTAAAGCCCAAAATATAAATGATGAAAAAGAGATTGACAAATTAGAAAGTCAAGGCTCTAACAACTCTTAATGAAGTTGTACAGTCCTCACAAGAGGAAAAATGCAAAAAGCATAAAATTACCCAAAGAGAGGTAATAAATTGTAAGCAAACATTAATTAATGTAGAAACTGAAAGAGATCAAATAATAACTGCTTACAAGGTGATTCAAGATTAAGTTACTGAATTTAAAAAAGGCAAAATTGTGGATCACACCCCTTGCAAAAACAAGGAATTTTAGCTGCTGCAAACAATCTCTAATCTAAAAGGACAGCAAGCCACAGCAAATAGATTGGGATGTAATGCTTCTGCTCCCACATATGCATATGACATGAAGGATTGGGATAATGAGCAAGGAGATTTTTGGGAAGAAGATTCTACTGAGTCAAATCTTCATTTACCCATTGCCATGGGGGAAATAATTGATGCATAGGCCACAGGGGATTGCTCAATAACAATAGATCCACAGGATATGGTTAATGAAAATTCCAGGGAGGTAGATACAGGAAAAACTCCTGTCTCTGTGAGAACATGCCTGTTCTCTCCTACTGAGGAGAATACGACACTATTGGGATTTGACAGTGTAGGAAAAGCCATACACCCTTCCCACACTGGTAATTACCTCACACAACCCTTAAAAACACTTATGGGGGTAGCTGATTTAATTGGCGAATTAAAGTCAGAGGAACACATCATCACATGCAGTCAGTGTCCAGCAGAGATGTGAGTTACTAGGTGTGAGAAATGCAAATGTCCAAGTGCAAGTCTTACAATTAACCATTGACACGCATGAGAAAATTCAAATTGAGGACATGCCAGGTACATAGCCTGTAGCACTAATGCCTCTCCCAAATGACACTGGACAACTTGAGTCTGATGTTTTGGTTCCCAATGAATGTAGGCTGGATTTGAATAACCTTCTACTTTTTCAGACTGTCCCCAGCACAGATGACAGGATGGTGGTTATTCCAGACTCATCAATCGCCGCCATTAAACCTACTGTAACAATGCCAAATATTATTTATTCCAGATTATTGCAGCTCATCAGGACAAGCACCTGTTAGAGTCCGTGCTTGAGAGACACTGTGAAGCATTTGCAGAGCATAAACATGACTGTGGTAGAGTTGACACCTTGACAGACATGATTGGTATTGTTCCTGTTCCACAGAAACAATACATATTCCAAAAGGAAGCCGCCAGGTTTTTAAAAGAGACCATTCACTCACTCCTGAGCAAAATGACATTGATGACTCTTTGGCAAAACAAGGAGCACAAGGGGGGATAATTGGTAAATCCCACAGATTAATGACAATTTGTGCTCCATGGGTTCTGCCATTACAAGGCCCCCATCAATGCCCCAGACATTTCAGCATTTCTGAAATGCAACCTCAGGACCCTTAGATCAAAGAAATGTTATACTAATTAATTTTTCTTTCTTGCTTTCTTCCTTTATTTCTTTTACTATTCATATTTGCTACAGGACAATGAAGGCCATGATTGTGATAACTTTAATGCACATGAGCATCGGTGTCATCACGATCCCTTTCTTGGTATCCAGGTCGAGCAGAATCCAGTTCAATGTGATGAGGGAGAGTCAATCCTTCTCCCTGTCTCAGCATTTGGAACAAGTGATGAAAAAGTATCCTGGTGGGGTTCAGCTGACAAGCTCAACAACCCTCCAGTGGTCTCACTGCAACATCCATCCCTGGGACTTTATATAATAACGTGCAATACTGTATATTCATGTACACAAAAAACACAGCGCACAACGCTCACAGTGCATTAAAAGTATATTAAAGAACCATTCAATAAGGTAAGTATTGTGCGTACATTAAAGAAATTTCAAACAAGCATGTCAGGGAACAAGTTACCCATACACCACACAGGAGGCTGGATCAGATGTCGTCAGAGGTATTTGGAACGATGCCTTGATCTCCCGGTTCCAGGAGGGTAGGCCAAATGTCCTTAAAGTCCCCACTTGCACATTAAGAAGGTCCACACATACGCCGGCTGGATCCCTCTCACAGTCCTCTGCTCCGGTACTTCTGGGTTGGTGACGTCACTGGAAGGCGCTGCAGCTCACGTCGCAGTCCTCCTCGGGTAACCGAAATAGCCCACAATGTTAGGGCAGGATGTTTAGAGGTAGAGCAGTAGAAATATCCAACGCGTTTCGAAACCGTAAAGGTCTCTTCATCAGGGAATAATGAATGGTCAGAAATGCAGGCATTGAAATACCCCCCCCTGCACCCCATTGGTCCGTCAATCAGGCGCTCCAGCCAATAGGATGGGGGCGGGGAGGAGTCAAACGCCCGAGTCACATCAACATCCAGTTGCCACTGGCAACACATAAACAATAAAAACTTTATTAACACAAACAATGTTATGATAAGATAAAAAATATATAAAAAAGCGGCTCTAGAAATAAAGAAAGAGGTGTTAGTACATATTCTCATAGATTAAAATAAAATTACTACAAATAAAATCACACCAAACAGAATCAACTAGACCTAATGAGCCATTAATCTTTGAGAAGAAGCACGAAACAATTAAAAAATCAACTTAGATGGAGTGTATTAACTACAGATCTCTCTCATATTAAATAATGAAATAACAACTGTATTATATAAGGACAAATTAAGTAAAATAGGGATAAAATCAATTCAAATATATTAAATAGACTAAGTATAAAAATGTATATTTATATATATATATATATTAAATATAAAATAAAATAAAACCACTGTAAAGCATATTGAGGACAATCAATAGAGGGACCAAATATCGATGTCCTCATTTAAACCTCCCAGATACAAAGTACTTAATTTATGAATCCAGAAGGTCTCTTGTACAGATAATTCTTTAACCCTATCCCCTCCCCTCCTGTTTCTTGGTATATGTTTAATACCCTTAAATAGCACAGAGGAAGGATCCCCATTATGATACTCAGCATAATGTTTACATAAACTATGTTTCATATACCCAATTCTGATATTACGTAGATGTTCCTGGATCCGCACCTTAAGAGGGCGCTTAGTGCGTCCCACATAATGTAGGCCACATGGACATTCTATTAAATAAACAATATGGTCTGAGTTGCAATAAATGAAATCAGAGATCTCAAAAACTTCTCCAGTGGACTTGCAAGTAAACGATTTCTTATTTGGGTGTAAATGTTTACATACTGAGCATTTTCCGCACTTAAAGTTTCCAACAGGTTTAGAGTTTAACCAACATTTTTCCCCAGTCAGATTCTCTTTGATTTTTATATCACTGGGGGATAAGGTGTCTTTAAGATTCTTAGCCTTCCTGTATATAAATTTTGGGAATTTAGAATTGTGGGTGCCCAAAATTGGGTCGCTGGAAAGAATAGCCCAATGCTTTTTCACAATTTTTTCAATTTGCATCGTCATGGAGTTAAAATTGGTGATAAATGCCACATTGCATTTTCCCTCATTTACCTGATTATTTGGATTTTTTACTTTAGGAATTAACATATCTATCCTTTCAAGTTTTCTCACTTTATCCAGATCGTTATTTAATTTATCAAGAGAATAACCTCGTTCCAGAAATCTGGAAGTCAGCTTCTTTGCCTGTTCTTCAAAATCCGTATCCAAGCTGCAGTTCTTTCTTAATCTATAATACTGGCCACTAGGGATATTTTGAATCCACCTTCTCTTGTGGTTACTTGTGGCCAGCAACAAGTTATTAGAATCCACATCTTTAAAATGTGTTTTTGTTGTTAGCTTCCCTTCGTTTGTCACAATCAAACTTAGATCCAGGAAGCCTATTTCCCTTTCATTATCCTGATGTGTAAAGGAGAGATTTTTATTGTTATTATTTAAGTAGTGAACAAAGTGACCTATAGAGCATTGGTCACCATCCCATATGCATAGGATGTCGTCTATAAAACGACGCCATAGAATAATATTCTTCCTAAAGGGATTATTATTAAAGATATATTCACTTTCCCATCCTCCCATGTACAGGTTTGCGAAACTGGGGGCAAATCTTGTGCCCATCGCAGCTCCGCAAACCTGTAGAAAAAATTCATCAAGAAACATAAAATAGTTGTGCTTCAGAATAAAGTTTATTGAATCCAAAATAAACTTTCTATTTAATGGATGTAGATCCGAGTCACCTGCTAGAAAAGAGTCAACGGCCGTCAAGCCCTCCACATGTGGTATATTCGTATAGAGGGCCTGCACATCACAAGTAAGCCATCAAATCGAATCCTTCCACTCCAACCCCTCTAGCAGATTTAACACTGTGGTGGAGTCCCTTAGATGGGAAGGGAGTTTAACCACATAGGGCTGAAGGAAATGGTCGAGATATTGGGAAAGATTTGCGGTTAGGCTTTGGATTCCCGAAATAATCTGTCTACCAGGTGGATTTATTAGTGTTTTATGTATTTTGGGAAGGTGGTAAAATATTGGGATTTTTGGGCAGCTAGAATACAGAAAATCATACTCTTTTTTTGTAATAACACAGGTAGTGAGAGCTTCATCAAAAAGGCTTTTAAGCAAAATTAGAAATTCACCAGTAGGGTCTCTCTTGAATCTCACATAGGAAGAGGTGTCGCTCAGGAGTCGCAGTGCCTCTCCCTCATAATCTCTGCGGTCCTGTAGAACGACACCTCCCCCCTTGTCGGCCTGTCTAATAATCAGATCATTGTTATCTTTCAAAAATGTTAAGGCCAAAGTTTCTTTTTTATTGAGGTTGTGTTTTATATCACCAGATTTTACACTACTTGTTAGAGAATTGAATTCATTATTGACCATATTGAAAAAGGTCTCGTTTGAAATTTCTTTAATGTACGCACAATACTTACCTTATTGAATGGTTCTTTAATATACTTTTAATGCACTATGAGCGTTGTGCGCTGTGTTTTTTGTGTATTTGTTTGACTTTTAGGGGGTGTTCTGAGCCATCCCTGTTATCACAGCTGCAGATGCTCCATATTTCCTAGTGTTCACAGGTCAAGTATAATTTATTTATCACTGTATTATCACATCACGTTGTGAATTGTTTAATAGCTGCGCACTATTCCTTCACTTCTTCAATATATTCATGTGCCTGTCTTTGTAAATTTATCAGAATGTAGGGAAGCAAGGAGCACATCTGAAGTAGAAATCTGCAGGGAGAGTCCTGTAGAAAAAATGAATAAGGGGCACAACTCCGTGCTAAAACTGTGGGTGGTTTATTGGATAATTGCACAGGGACAGAAACACAGCCCACACACCGACATGTTTCGTCCCACGGGACTTTATCAAGGTGTTTGTAAATTTATCAAAATGGAACATGGCAGAATTTGGTTCCTGTATGCAAATTAATGCTTCATTATTCTATACTTCCTTATTAGTAGATTTAGTTGCATCTCATGCAAGCAGAACTCAAGACCTTTTTTCAGGACAAGACATCCCTCACCAAAAAGGTATTTTCAGATCCAGAAAATTGCATAGTGTAGATGGCCTTATTTGGAGCCATACCCGGACTTTTTGGATCCGGTATGTCAATTTTGAATAGGGCTGATCTAGATGCAATTCGTAAACATATTGCCAATTTTGAACAGGAAGAGGGCCAACACATCTTAAATCAATCCTGCAGGATATTGAAGGTCTCGCTGATGAGGAAAGATTTACAGTGTACAACCTGCATGATATAGCCAAGTTTTTTTCTTCTAAGGCCCAGGCCAAAATTAATGAAGTGATAGAGGTCAATGATAGGAAGGTCAGTGATAACCATGTTGGTAGGTAAATAATTTGCACCGCTTATGGTAGTTTTGTCCTTTATAAAATAAGTGACATCATCAGGGATATACAATCAGGAAAGGTACCAGATATTCTAAAAAAATAAAGATTTGTCCCAATGGTATTGTCCTCAGACCTACAGTATAGTAACACTGGGGATTGTAAACCATTGGCAATTTCCACCATTAGGAATTTAGGTAGAGTGACCCCACACCCAAATAGAGGTTTGTACCACTGTCATGGTAAGCAATCAGCCTGCTCATATAACGATATCCTGTATGTGTCCTTTACAATCTCTTTGCCTGTCTTTAATCAAGATGAATCCTTCTTCAATAAACTGGCTTCCGTACATGCTATCGGAATACCTAGATGAAGATGTCTACAAGGAGGGGTTGACGCTACCAGAACTTCTAGTACAAGTTGATGGGTACTGGCGGGTACCAAACACAGCATGCTGTACCGTGAAGGAGAACAGGTACCTGTGCCGATGTGATGTCTTTGAAATCAACACTCTGATATGTGGCCTTAATCAAAAGAGCTTACAGCAATGACGGAGTACAACACAGTCAAAGACAATGACACCCAGAGACCTCAAAGAAGTACTAGAGAGATTGAGGTATAAGCAATTGCACTCATAGGTGTGGCCAAATATATTGTTTTCATGGCCACAAGGAGGCGACTGTTGCCCAAGAGAATTGCTTAAAGGAATGTTTTAAATGCATAAAAACATAAACTGTCTTTTTAAAATAGATTCTCTATCTTCACCTGAATAAACATTCCAGGAGAAGATATTGACAAACAAAAGGCTTCACACCCTGTCCAAACATCTCTTGTTGATTCTCAGGGACTTCAAAAGACAATACTGTGTCTCCTGAATTAACACCTAGACCCTTATTGAAGCAGCTGCTATTTTCCAATCAAGATGTTGATCTGTACAAAACATTGATTGATAGATTTGGTATTTCTAGGGTTTTCCCACCATCTTCAAAGATAGAAACACAATTTGGTTTAAGCATACATCCTCAACCAATCAGAACCTCCTACATGTTAGCGATGAGTGTAGTAAACCCATTTAAACTAGAAAGATTGACAGTTAGTTAGGAGAAGGAGAGGAGAGGAGACAGGAAAAGAGTGAGGAGAGAAAGAGAAGCAGAGCTCAGAAGGTAATTATGATCATAATTATTGTGCACTTGTACAGTAAATCTGTATATATATATATATGTGTGATACAGCAATGTATTGTTAGGTAGTATGTACTGTATTGATTTATTAGGCCTGTAATAAGTACAAACCTTATAAGGAAGTATATTTAGTATTACTGTGTAAGTCTTATATTTTGTGCTGTGCTAATAAATATTATGTCTATATAACTAAATCCTCTCTGTCATGCAATAACTCTTATAAACCAAAGGGCATGTATGTGTGAATGTGTTCCCTATTGGAACCAATATCTACAGATTCATCTCTCTAAATAATAGTTTGCCATATAATTATATTATTATAAGCCAGCAATACTTTTATAGATGAATACACTATAAATATTATATATCTATATTTCTATTTCTGGATAAGGCTAAACATTAGAGGTAACAATTAAAAAAAAAATGCATGAAGGACTGTAATCATCAAGTCGTGGTTTTTACTATGTATATACAGTATAGTATACATTACCGCATGGCAGCAAAAAGGAGACAGCACTCAGGTGAATGAAAATAAATGTGTTAAATACAGCACATAACTCCAACGTTTCGATCCCACAGGGGGATGTTCCTCATGGGGCACCCTTTCAGAAGCATGACCCCTGCTGTGTTAATTTTGAAGGAGAATTCTTACCTACACTGCACTTGGCTGTGACCAGGCCACACAAGGGCCACGTTACATCCTCTCCAAGTGCATGGCAGAGCAAAGATTAAGATGGCTGCATCTGTACATTTTAGTATTGTCAGTTGGTGCCCACATGCTACAAAGTGCTTTGTCACCAGTTGGTCAGATTTACCTGTACCAACAGCAGCCCTGATGCTTGATCAATGCACTTCCATATGCTCTTTAAATTATCTTTTCGTATTCCCAATATAATATAAACCACATGGGCAGGTTATATTGTAGACCCCAAACGTAGACGTCCTGGTGAGTCGATGTTTGATCCTATATTGTTTATCTGTGCGGGTAAACAATTAAACATCGTAACAACCTAGATACTTCCACAAGTAATGCATCCACATTTGACGCAGCCCGGTTTACCTGACCGATCAGGTTTAATGCAATATTTGGAAACCGGGTCAATGGCCACAAGGTTATCCCTTAGGTGTCTGCACCTGCTGTGCTCAAACATGGGTGGATGTCTAAATGATGCATCCAACGTCTCATCACTCGATAAAATATGCCATTTCCATTTTATACAGTCCTTAAAGCCTCTGGAGACGGAACTATATTTATTCACAATTATATTGCACTTTTCACTGTCCATATTGTTTGTGTTGGGTTTTTTGAGCAAGCTGTCTCTGTAACAGGTTACGGTTAAGGCTTGCTTCTACTGATGCAGCGGCTGTTATTCGAACACATCCGATTTTGAGTTCTCTCCTGTCCCCCACGCAGCATGAACGCGGCTAATCGCCCCAGGAACCTGCGCTTATCACTGATGTTTTGTTTGAATTTCATGGATTCTGTTTCTTCGTTTGCAATAAAATGGGTGAATTGTAATGTGTACAGTACTGTGCTACTGTGTCAATTTCATGTTTTTAAAGCCAGAACACTAAAATTTGTTTTTCTGCACTCGCCCCACTCTCATCTTAGTGCGGGAAGGCTGGAATTAATCCCGCGGTTTCAAATCGGGATGCCGATGTACATAACGCGTGAAGTGTTCGAATAACTGCCGCTGCATCAGTACATCAATATGGCTGTATCCCCATTGCATAAATGTCAGTCCCATAAGTCTGTGTTTTTTCAGATTTTTTTTAGGGTCAATAACAATCCTCATGACCCTTTTAATTTGGGATTTCTGCAATACTCCAGGAGGAGCATAGGATAATTTAAAAAAAAGAAAACCCAACTAAGTGTAGGTGTTTTCATTTCAGTGACTTGATATAAATCTGGGCTCTTATGTTCTGCCTACTTACAATGTAGTAGGTCAATTAGTGCATATCACAAATGTGACCATCTTTCTGTAATATCACAAAGTTGGTACCTCAGGTAAAGAGAAGAACAAGGACCATTGCGCAGCTCGTATATAAAAAAAATTATGTATAAAAATGTAAGAAATGCACTTGCAATGTGTGCAAATTTTAAATGCATATGGCACAATCAGTGTACAGTTACTGTAGCTCAGCGTCATGTTATTCTCAGCCTCATCACGGTGTGGGGAGTGTGTTAAGCAAATCATCAGTGAATGCAAATAGTAACTCCTGAGTCCCAGTCCCAACAAAGAAGAGATTGTCTATGTATCTGCATTACCCTACTATGTAGGGAAGTATATGTATGTTCTCATATCTATACATAAAGGCATTGGCATATGCAGGGGCAATATTTGAACTCATGGCTGTGCCTGAGATCTGTAGGAAGACGCTATCCTCAAATTTGAAATAATTTTTATGCAGAATAATATTGTCCCGCTTTGCTCACCACAAACAAGGCGGGACCATGGTGCTGAGGTGGGAATAGACAAAAACGCCACCCACAGCCACGGGGGCACGTCTGGAGTGTAGATTTGGTCGGTTTTGCTTGGTCGGGGTAGGAGAGGTATGGATGGTCAATATACATGTCGAGGTAAGAGTAGGAGAGGTACGGATCATTACAGGTACTATTAGCTGAGTCCGGGATTGGAAAGAGTAGAGTCGTCGTTGTTCGGTTGCCGAGGTCAAGTTTGGAGAGAGAAGGATCGTCATGGTAAGCCGGGTCGCTATACAAAAAGGAGACCAGCAAGACAAGGCAAGACTGGAGGCAGAGAGAGGTAAGAACAACGTAACAGGTTCTATGCTCAGCCAAAGTGCCAGTGGCACAGCTGAGCATATGTCAGAGAGAGCAACCAATGTGCAAGCTACAGCGTGGAGGTGTGTGCCGTGGGGGAGCAGTGATAGGATGATGTGCAGGTGCAGGGAAGTTCACTGATAGCAGAGGGAAGTCTGAACTTTTTGGCACGTGTCCGTGCATGCATCCGTGCGTGCGTCCGTGCATGACAGGGCACAGTGTGGGAGAGGAGTGTAAAGGGAGGCATGGAGTGCGCGTATGCGCTCGTGGTGGCGCGGCTGTCTGATGGCACTGGTGAGGAGAGCGAGCGGCACAGAGGGTCCTGCCATCACAAGTGGTGAGTGAGGAGCGTGCCGAGGACAGTGCAGCTCCCTGAGCCTCACAAATATGTATTAACAATAGAAAATAGTAACAGGGTGGCCTGTATAAGGTGGGTTGTTGTTGATAAGTTTGCGAACATCAGTCATACTTTCATCATGGAGAATGCAAATATATACAGTAGGCTCGATACAGCCACGGTGACAAGCCAGGCATCAGGTGGAATGGGGCCTATTTCATGAAGTCTGTTTAGGAACTGGTGGTGTCCATAAAGTAACTGGTGAAGTGTTGTAATGCATGGTTTGAGAATGTAGTCAATATATTGTGAAATAGGCTGACACAGCGAGCCTCTGGCAGAAATATTTGGTCTGCCAGGGGGGTTATTGGGTCTTATGTATTTTGGGTAATGTATACGGAATAGGTCTTGTAGGGTTGTCTTGCATAAGGAATCAATGTGTTGTCTCATTAATCCAAGCATTAGAGAGCCCCAATTGGAGAATCAGATACATTTCATTCTTAAAGGGCAAGATATGATCCCTAGGTAGTGGCTTGTAAAGGTTAATGTCCCATAATTGTGTCATAATCTCAGCCCTATAATCAGTGTAGTCCAGGGACCATGATGGCCCTTCCCTTGTTGGCTAGTCTGACAACATTATTTCTTTTGTTAGTCAAGTTCTGTTTTCTGAAGAGTTGAAGATCATCGGGAAGCGCAAGCCATGTAAAACAGAAGAAATATTCTGATGGTGCAATAACTGTGGTAAACGTGTGAATAAATATTCAAGGTGCAGTGTGCTAAATACTCACAAGTGTAGAGTGAGTGTTATTCCCATAAAGGTATCTTTGAATGGCAGCCCATCAAATAGGTAGGTCTCAGTGGAGAGATAGATGCTGGAGACCTTAAGTGAATAACATAAGAACGGACATAGTGCAGACTGTATAGAGAATTTTATAAAAAGGTAAGTGTAACAAAATGCACTCACATGGTATTAAAAGAATAAAAGCATTTAGATCACACAGATCGGATCTCAGCAGTGTAACAGATGATCACTCTGCCCCCCCTCCGCCTCGGCGTGCGTGTCACTGGTGCGTCTCACCCAAACCGGAAACCGGAAGTGACGTCATCTGCTCTAGGGGGCTCCGATCGTGTGGGAATCTTCACTGGTCAGCGTCACTCTATGCGTTTCACCGCATTCGGTTTCTTCAGGAGTATTGGCTGACAGGTTCTTGGTGACTAATATACGCTAAGCTGAAGTCAAAGAAAAAACAAAACATATAGAAATTAGTGACATTATGGGCACTTCTAATAAAGGAAAGCTGACGTTAAACAATGAACCAATACCTAAAGAAATACCTAGGGAATCACCTTCTTTTTTGGAACACAGGGGGTGTATGAGTTCATGGGAAACCAGGAATCCATTTCACCCCCTGGAAATTCCAACCACCTCTGGAAAACCAAAAAACAAAAGACGCATGTCAGAGGGCGACGAGGGGGCAGAGCACGGAAAAACAAGAAAACTAAATTAGAGCCAAAAAACATTTTTAACCTCAGTTGTAAGACTCTTACAGAGTCGCAAAAAGGAGTAATCAATAAGGGCCTCACTTTTGCCCCCACTATTGGACCAAATAAATTTGGTCTTTATTTAGATGCCCATAGATTTTTAAGGTCCTTGACCCTTAAGAGGTTCTTCATAAATAAAGATGTCGAAACAAAAAATTGGACAGATGCTAAAATTAGTAATGCTGATGACCGATAAGCAATGGACACAGATACGATGGACTGTGTCCATTCTAAATTTAAACCGAAATCCCACTTCTTTCCAAAATTCGCTAAAGGCAACCATCTAGAAGTATTTTTCCAATTGGTCACCAAAGATTTAGAAGCCCTATCTGTTAATAATAATAAGTACCATTCAAATCTAACAAAACATGAAAAACTGGCATTGGAGGAACTCTCAGTATATAAAACTATTGTGATCAAGCCAGCAGACAAGGGAGGGGGAGTGGTAATAATGGACTATGATTATTACATGCTCGAAACTAATAGAATACTGGGTGATAAAAACACATATCAGAAACTAACATCCAACCCCTCTGCCCTTTATAAAAAGGAATTACAAACTCTACTAGAGGGTGGAAGAGAAAGGGGAATATTGGAGGAATATGAATTGCAATTCCTTAATGTGGAGGATCCAATATTCCCCGTTTTCTATTTTCTGCCTAAGATACATAAGAATCTTACGCACCCTCCTGGACGGCCAATAATTTCTGGCATCGGGTCACTGACAGCCAATTTGTCAGAGTTTGTGGATAGTTATTTACAAGGAATGGTTAAAAAACAGAAATCATATCTAAAAGATACAAACGATGTGATTCTGATGCTAAGGGAGATCCAATGGCAAGACAACTTTTTATTGGTCACAACAGATGTAACGGCTCTTTACACGTCGATTAAACATGATGACGGATGAAGAGCCGTTAGGCTTTTCTTGGAAAAAGAAGGGATATTTCCCAAGATACAAGTGGATTTTTTGGTTGATTGTATAAGGTTTATCTTAAGTAAGAATTTCTTTTGGTTCAGTGATGTATACTATTTGCAACTCTGTGGGACCGCCATGGGGACCAAATTTGCACCCAGCTACGCCAATCTATTGATGGCCATGTGGGAAGATCAATATATATGGTCTTGGCCTGGGCTGGACGCAAATTTGGTCACATGGCGGAGATACATAGATGATATCATCTTTGTATGGAAGGGCACTTTGGAGGATCTGGATTTGTTCCTCTTATATTTGGATGCCAATGAACTCAATTTAAAGTTCACATCCACTGTTAGTAGCTCTACTGTTAACTTTCTAGATCTTTGTATTTACTTGGAAGGTGGCTCTATTAAAACAAAAAATTATTTCAAAGATGTGGATGCTAATAATTAAATCTTTCAGTCCAGTTGCCACCTTAACAAGTGGATTGAAAATATCCCATACGGGCAATACCGCATACTGAAGCGTAATTG
Organism: Ascaphus truei; assembly: GCF_040206685.1. Taxonomy (NCBI): domain Eukaryota; kingdom Metazoa; phylum Chordata; class Amphibia; order Anura; family Ascaphidae; genus Ascaphus; species Ascaphus truei. Next base: position 61,968,377 of record NC_134486.1, read on the forward strand.
CACCAATAATCACGTATTTGAGGAGCAATCCACAGTTTTATCTAGAAGATTTACAGAGAGACACTACAAGGAGGATGTAGTCAAACGAGCATTGGCTAAAACTATGGATACCCCCAGGGAATCGATGCTCATACCTGCCCCTAAAAAATGTGTGGAGAATGGCACCATACAAGTGCCTTTCGTTACATAATATAATAAAGATGCCAGCAAAATTAATAAAATCCTCAATAACCATTGGCCGATATTAAAAAACGACCCAATTCTGGGGGAACATCTGGCGGATAGAGTAAAAATGGTGTACAAAAGAGCACCTAACATTAAGAACTACCTATCTCCCAGTGCCCTCAAAAACATCACAGTGAGAAATCCCACCTGGCTAGACCGACCTAAAGGGTTTTATGAATGTAAAATGTGCACTGCCTGTCAGCATAGTTCTAAAACAACGCATAGTTTCAAATCTAATGTAACACAAAAATCATACAACATTAAACAGCATTTAAATTGTAGATCTAGTTTCGTTATATATCTTGCGGAATGTGAGTGTGGCTTACAATATATTGGCAAGACCATCCGCCCGCTTAGAACGCGTATATTAGAACACATTGGAAATATAAAACGTAAACTGACAACCCATCGTGTTTCTAATCACTTCTTATTAGTACACAATTCCAACCCTGCTAGCTTTTCATTTAAAGCCATTGAACAGGTTTTGCCAAATTGGAGGGGGGGCAACAGGGATTTAAATCTAATTAAGAGGGAATCATTTTGGATGTTCGAACTTAAAACCATTTCCCCTCAGGGTTTAAACCTAGAGTTCGACATCAAACCCTTTCTGTGAATTATCTTAACCTTGTTTATTCTATTTCCTCAATAGATCCGTTTCATCTATGTACCTTTAGAGCTGTTAGATTAGCTCATTCAATTTAGGGGTTAATTGTATCTCTTGTTGTAATAGTTATTTCCTTTTTTAATATTTTAAATATTTTATATATTTTTTAAACATTAGTAATTAACTCTGTATGTTTGAATAAAATATGTTTGGAAGACTCACATATGTTCGATGTGAGTCTTAATATTATATGTCACAACCAATTAAGTCTTTTCCACAATTACGTTATGCGATTACCATAATTAAATTTTAACCAATGGGACTTCAGCTTAGCGTATATTAGTCACCAAGAACCTGTCAGCCAATACTCCTGAAGAAACCGAATGCGGTGAAACGCGTAGAGTGATGCTGACCAGTGAAGATTCCCACACGATCGGAGCCCACTAGAGCAGATGACGTCACTTCCGGTTTCCGGTTTGGGTGAGACGCACCAGTGACACGCACGCCGAGGCGGAGGGGGGGCAGAGTGATCATCTGTTACACTGCTGAGATCCGATCTGTGTGATCTAAATGCTTTTATTATTTTAATACCATGTGAGTGCATTTTGTTACACTTACCTTTTTATAAAATTCTCCATACAGTCTGCACTATGTCCGTTCTTATGTTATTCACTTAAGGTCTCCAGCATCTATCTCTCCACTGAGACCTACCTATTTGATAGGCTGCCATTCAAAGATACCTTTATGGGAATAACACTCACTCTACACTTGTGAGTATTTAGCACACTGCACCTTGAATATTTATTCACACGTTTACCACAGTTATTGCACCATCAGAATATTTCTTCTGTTTTACATGGCTTGCGCTTCCCGATGATCTTCAACTCTTCACTCTTCACGGGATCGAGAGAACGACCCCACACTGGGTTAAGCAGCATCCATATGTGTTTGTGTTAGTATCACAATTTTCATACATTGGTATTTAATAGGTTATATTTGATATATTTTTTGAGCGCCACGATTGATAAGTTTGTTTTTCACTTGCAAGTTTTGTTTTCTACCTGAGTGATTTTGGAATACATACAATACAGATGCAGCGGCCGTTATCCGAACATTTCACGATTTGTATTCCTGGTGCATACCCAGGTCGTGCCGCATGATTTCTTCAAACTTTCCCGCGCTAAGATGCATGTTTATTAGTGTTTTTATCGGGTGTAGGAAATGGCATTTTAGCGTTGTCTGCCAGGTACAGTAGCAAGGATTGACATTCACCAGGTTTTCACTGACGGTCGGACTGTTATTGTAAGCCGGTGCTGGTGCCTGTGCTGGTGCGGGCGCTGGCATATTGCTTGATTGGGATAGGTGTGACTGGTGTGATTGGCGGCATTCACAGCAGCATTCACAGAAGAATAACGAGTGAATGCCGCGTGGAATTCAGCAGAATTCACAAAAACTACTCCGTGAAATGTTTGGATAATGGCCGCTGCATCTGTTTAAGGGAGTTCCTAATGTAGAGCTCTGATCTCACAACTCACTGGAGTTATACTATAAGCTGAAACATGTAAATAGAGGGGTGTGTGTTGATTAGATAGAAATGTCTACTGAGTTTAAATGGATTAGGTTCATCCAAGACAGTTGGATGTTTAGATTTATAAAATCTTTAATCCCAAAGTTTTGGTGCATCTTGTACAGTAGAAATCAACTTCTGTGTAAAATATCCTTTGTTTGAATGTTGGAACAAATGATAGGCTTTTCTGTAATAATAGTAATTCAGATTGCTCCAAGGCATACGAGGAGATGTTGTATACTAATGTGCCAGGTGAATTGGTGGAAGGTGTTTTTGATCTTGGGTTGACTGCCACACCCTCTGTGGCCCAGTCTAGTTTGCGGTTTGTGCCTCTCCAGTTGCCCCGTTGTCCTCTTGTCATGGGGCTGTAGACGTTTGTATGACTCAGACCACTAAAATCCAACATGCTTTGCAACACGCTTCTATAGAGAACCACAACAGGGCAAGAGAAGAGCACAAACCGCACACTAGATTGGGTAAGTAATTTTTTTGGACATTGCTGCATTTCAGAAGGATTGAACCATTACTGAATATGTTTTCAATATGTATTCAATTTGAATTGCATCTTCACTGGTACACTGGTAAAATGACAGGTTCAGGTATACACCTTCTTTTGACACATTGCAACACTAGACAAATGTAGTCCTGCCCAACACCAAATGCTGCCCCTGTGACATAAGCGGTACTGTACATAAATGCTCACAGAAATTGTTTTGCCACACTCACTTTCAGATATCTCTTTAGCTTGAATGATTGATCAATTCAGCTTCTGCGGATGCAAGAACCTGCTTGCTGTTGCTGCTCCAGCCACTATCCTCAGAAATCAAAAGGTGCCAGCTCTACTGTGGAGCCCAAAAACAAAATGGCTGAAGTGGGGAAAGAAAACTGAGCAGCACCCAAGACTCCAAAGGTGAAGAATCCGGGAACAGAGTGGAAAAAGAAGAAGATGGACAAAACCCTTTCCACTGAAGTATTTTGATCCAGGAAACTTGCTTCTGCACCAAGTACCCCAAACCCCATCACTGCCAGCTCCGGACCCTGCTAACCACTACTGGATCAAGCTCAGCCAAACCTGATCCCTGCTCACCTCACACTGGATCCAGTTCTGATGAGCATCAACACAGTGTTCATGCAGGAAATACATCCAGCTATACAGTCAGGTAATGTACTGTACTGTAATTCATGCATCTACAATATTTTCTTCTCTAACTAACATTGTCATAATTATTTAACATTTGAACATGTAAAAGAGACAGCAAGAAAATGTAAGTTGAAAATTATATTATTTTAAAAAGTCATATTTTAGTCATATTTTAGTCATTGTTTAATTTTTTTTTTCATTCTTTTTTTGCAAGTTTGGCAGGCCGATGGGTATCAACACTGTGTTTGTGCATGAAAAACAGCCAGCGATACTATTAAGTAATGTTATGTAATGAATGCATCTATTTTTTTGTTAATAATCGTTCTGTGCATGCGTTCAATGCAGTTCTTACATACTGTACACCTCAAATGAACAGAAATTCAATGATACACATATGCATTTCAACCAGTTTCCATAAAAAGTTGAATGCATAGAAATGCCATGACGCATATGCGATTCAAAGAGGTTCTGTAGAAACACGCATGTGCATACACATTTATCCGGTAGTACGCGTACTGTACCACACAATGTAATTCATGCATCTATTTCTTCTAAATTATTATTAAAAAACATTCTCATTTTACAGGTGAAATTGTCAAAGAGCCAGCCCGAAGAATATGCCAATCGAAGAAGAATGTATATTTGGAAGAAGATCGAAGAAAATGATATTACTGTAGTTTCACAAAGTCTTTGTGCATTATCTCTAAAGTGTCATTTACTGTAATCTAATTTAAAAAATCAAATTTTAAAAATACCTTGAATTCATCTGAAGTTTTTGAATAAGGGATTTGCATTTAGATTTGAAGACACACTAGCACACACTTTCATTACTGTGGATTATTGCAACCAATGCTAAAACATAAAGCATCGGAGATCAGACATACTCCGTGAGACCCCACCGAAAGAAAATGGTGCTACATCTATATCTGTCTGGAGAAGGTTGTGTTGCCAATGTTTCTGACATGTTCCTGCTATTGTTTTCTGGTGTGCTTGCTCTTTATAATAAACTAGTTTTTGCTTTTAGCTTGCCTTGCTCTAGTTTGCTCCAATCCTGCTTCAGTCCTGTGCTTATCTAGGTTCTATTCCAGTATCCTGTGTCCTGTGTACCTATGTACAGTGTTCAGTTTCCTGAATTCTGTGTGCTCCTCATATCCTGCCCTGACTTCAGATCCGGACTCCAACCCAAGCTTTCTAACTTTGGATCTGGACTCCTGCCCCTGCTTTCTTCTGCACCCCTGGTTTTTAATGCGTATCCGGATTCCTGTCTCAGCTTTCTGCTACAACATGGTTAATTCTATACTTCAAACTCTCCCTGTGGATTTCCCCCTTGCAGACCTGATAGAGACCAACTATACTCTTAGAAAAAAAATATGAGAAGTAATTCTTTGTTGCAATGATATAATCAAATATAAGGACTAGTTGTCCTACAATAAGCAGTCTTAAAAATATTTCCTCCAGCAGATACGTACTTAACAAACTTATCAGATTTCAAAGTGTGTGGTAAAGTAGCTTCACATAACTCCTTTAATGTTGGTACAATATTTGATCTTTATTTACAATAGATGTTTAAATAGGATACAAATTTAGGAAATAATGCAAAACAACAGAAAAAACAAAACTAGGAATTAAAAGAGGGGATGGAAAAGAAATACTGTAGAGCAGAATGTACGAATTACTCAAAATTTGATTTTGAACAATACGCATAAAAGTTTGTAGGTCAATGTAACAGGGGAGTTATCCCTGTTCAGGAAATACTGCTGCGGCACAGTTTATTCGAGCATTTGCCCGTTCTGTGCCGCAGCAGTAGCCTGGCGCGCGCCCGAGTGTGACGGGCGCACGCCGAAGCAGCGGAAGAGCGCCCTCCGATCGGGGCGCTCTCCCTCCCGCTGCCGGGTCCGCCGGGTCCCCCGGAACCCCCTGCCGCTGTCCCGCGATCGCGGGACACCAGGGCTCCCTCGGGGAGCCCCTGGACGTGCGTGCAGGGGGCGCACGCTCCCGAAGACGCGTGACCGCGCGTCTATGACGCGCGGCACGCCGAGGGGCGGCCACTAGCAAGCCGGGAAATCTCCCGGCTTGCGGATCTGGCCGCAGTGCAATTAAATGTGTCGCCAGTGTATGCCTCTAATCCAGAAGTGTGGTGGTTAACTGCTGGTAGTCAATTAACAAACACCACCTGCCTGATTAGATTGCTTACAAAAGCCTGTCTTTTGAGACAGGAAGAGAGACTCCTTAGCTCACGTGTGAGCTGAACTTTGGAGACAGAGCAGAGGTTCTTGAGTCTCCCAGGAGAGACTGACCAAGAGAACACAGATCTCTGGAGCTGCCAAATAAGACTTCTAAACCTGGATGCTGACATTTTCTGTGCACACACGGGTGCAGTTCCAGGAGAGCAGAGAAGCATCCCCTACAGCAGCCAGCTAACAGATAAGACTTTTATTAACAAGACTTTTTATATCTGTTCATTTCATGCTATGTGTTTGTGGCTGGGAGACATGCTTATCTAAGGGAGTTGTGAATTGCATAGTATTTCACTATAAATACTCCCAAGTGAATAGAAGCTTTGTTTCTCCCTTGTTTGGATGGTTTCCTGATGTTAAGGAAAAGGCACAATAAAGCCTCGTTATAATTTCACCTTATAAAAGTCTCCATTGTGTACCTCTGTGAGCGTCCGTCTACATATGGTGTCAGAAGTGGGATTAGAGGTCGTCTTTGTAAGTTAGAGAGGACCGAAAAAAAATTCTGTGAATTTTTTTTAATGCTTTTTGGTACAAACAGTCTGAGCAACTTAAAAAAAAAAAAAAACCTCTCAGGCAGCAGAGACCAGAGTTAAAGTGATACACACCACTGCACTGAAACCTACAAAACCACAGATGGACTCTTTTCCCCAATCCCAAGAGGAGAGAGACTGCTGAAGCAGCTAAACCTTATTTGCCTATCACAAAGTGTAATATGGTCATTGAAATAAGGGTTTTGCCTTCCAGCCATAGTCAGGGTTCAAGAAGTGAGTCAGCCCTTAAAAAGGGATAGGTGTTTGTTGTTTTCAAAAGTTTCGCTGAAGCAGTGAATACAGATGGTGACCCAAGAGCGGTACTGATTTTGCAAATAAAGGTTGCCACACCGCATAGGACTACCAGCTGTGAAAGGAGTATATGCAGAAAAGTGTGAAAATTGATGTAAGACTGTGCTGAAGCAGGGGATTTTTTAGCAAACAAATGCTGAGTGTAAAATTGCCCTACAGGGGAAAAAGGGATTGCTGAACTGTGTAAAAGGTATTCCAAAGCCAATTGCTGAGTGTTGAGTCACCCTGCCAGGAGTGAAAGAAATATTCCACTGCAAAGAATGTTTTTTTTTCTGCAAGTAAAAAAAAATCTGCCTATATATATCTTGGGAGCAAAACAGACACCCAAAGTGTGAAGTGTGAATGCCATAATACCCAAAGATGAGACTGAAAATTACTGAACTAAAACAGAAAACCAAATTCTGTTGCTGAAGCGGAGGAATTTGATCTAGCAAGTAAATGGTGTAAAGCAAATGGAAGTTTTTACCTAGCAACTACACATTCAGCATACCTAATGAGAGAAAATGCGTGCACAGTACTGCTGATATTGTGGAACTTACCCAAGAAAGAAAAAGTCTGCAGAGATGCCTGTGAGAGCTACGACCTCTACAAGCAAAATATGCCCACCTGTAGGACTACCACAATTGGGGGTTCTAGCAAATACAGTGGAAACAGCTGCAATAGTGCCTCCTGAGGTCAGGAAGAAAGTTACACCTGATAGCCTGAAAATGGAGGACAAGATGCAGCGTTCCTGTAATGAACCCTACCCCACGGAAGAGTGGCTCTTCCAGTCCAATAAAGAGGAAGACATCTCTTACGGGGAACCCGAACCGAATCACATCCACAAAACACCCCAAAAATGGTGGGGGTGCCTGAACTCGGCACGAACAGAAAAGACCACCCTCTATGATGATGAATATGGTCAACAAGAGAAAGAGCGGGAGCAGCAGATCACCCAATATTTCCGTCAGCTAAAGCAACTGCAAGAAAAGCCTGGCGTATATAATAAAGCTGCTAAAGCATCAAATAAAGAAGGAGACCCCAGTATTCCGGATGGGACGGAGTCATCCAAAACAAAAAAGCGGAAAAAGAAAAAGAAAAGCGGTTCTTCACTTACCGTGGAAGGAACAGACACGTCCGCAGATCCTGTGGAGGAAAAGGGGGGCCGAGTTGCCCTGCAGCCTAGAGAAAATGGAGAATTTGTCCCGCGGTTAACCGAATATCTAGAGGGCCCAAGGCAGAAGTCGTGTACCCCAAAGAAGTATCTGTCCGGTGCCAAAAGTGAGGAACCCTCAACCAACCATCCCAGGGAAGTGGAGCCGGAACCAGTGAGTGACGATCCCTTGACCAGCCCTGGAGATGCCCTGAAAAATGCCATGCATGACTGTGATATGCTCCGTGAACAATTGAATCAAAAGGAAGATGGTTACACAGAGCTGCAGAAAAATAACGTGAGGCTACAAAAAGATGTGCTCACAATTTACTCTTTAGCCAGGACAGAATTGGACGATCTCAAGACTGAGCTAGATACTGCAAATGCTACTATTTCCGCCATGGATGAAAAGCAGAGCCAATCTGATAAAATGGTGGCTACGCTAAAGCGGAAGTATGAGGAGGCACTGAAGCAGATGACAGTCTTCCAGCAAGAGGTTCACACTATTCGCATAGAGCTGAATGCCTCACAACAGGAGGTCAACAGTGTCCGGATATAGGGGGACGTATCTCAGAAAGAGGTTCAGACACTCCGCAGAGCACTGGATGCCTCACATCATGAGACCAACAGCTGCCGCACAGACCTGGAAGTTTCCAGAAAGGAACTACACAGTCTCACTGAGGAGCTGGACATTTCAAGGGACGCAGAGCACCGACTGCAGAACCAACTGCAAGGTTTGCGTACACACCTCCAGTATGCTGAGGAGAAGCAGCAAATGCTGCAGGAAGAAAAACTGCAGACTGATAAAGAGGTACAAGCGCTGCAGGAACATCTGAATACCCAGTACATCCCCACAGAGCAGTATGAGGAGCTAAAGGCCACGCTGCATGTCTTCAGAGCATCATTGGAGGCAGAGCTTCGATACCAGGTGACTCTGTATGAGAGGGAGCGTGAGAAGGCTCAGAAACTGGAGCAAGAGCTGGAGAGACAGAGAGACTGTTCCATTCCCTTGAGTCAGTACACCAAGGAGAAAACAGATGCAGCGGCAACCTTGATGACAAAAATTACAGAGCTCCAAGATATGAAGGAGACACTGATACAGACTCAGAGAAAGCAAAGTGCGCAGATAAATTCCCTGGGAAGAGTCTTGCAAGACGCACTCAAAAAACAGGGATCTCTCACGGATGAGATTACAATCCTACAAGGACAAGTATTGACCCTTACTAAGCGTCAGTATCCCACGGCCACAAAAACCCATGAAGACAAGGGTACAGTGAGAGCTGGGAATACCGCTCGTCTGAAAGACAAGGTTGCAAAATTTGAACCACCTAAACAAGCACTAGCAAAACCTTCAGCCACCCAACAGGCAACAAAAGAAGGTACACGTGCTGAATCAAAACCAGAAGAATCCTTAGCTGATGAAGCTGAAAAGATGGGACATTCTCTGGAAGTGGGTGTGGAATTGCAACTTAATCTCAAAGAGGCTGAATTAGCAACCCCATTGAGTGGGAAAAGGGCAGAGAGACAGCTTCAAGAGCAGAAAACTCAAAGGGCTGTTTTTAAACGCTCTGCAACTGCTGCTATACAGTCTGCCTACAATAAGACAAGCACCCGACGTGAGGGAAATCTCATGACCACGCATGTAGAAAAAAGACTGTACTTAGAAAAAGTCCTCCTCGAGCGACTGAGGAGTGCTGATCTCAAGTACCATCGGGAGGAGACACGAATGAACTGGAAAAAGGGCTCTGATCCCAGTGGGACTGAGGGTTCTCTTCCTCCATCCACTCTCATTCAAGTCACAGAGATATCTAGAATGAGAGTGGAAGGATGGGCTTTGGCCGTGGCAAGCCCGAGCTTCCCACAAACAGGAGAGGTATGAAACAGGGGAGTTATCCCTGTTCAGGAAATATGCCTCTAATCCAGCAGTGTGGTGGTTAACTGCTGGTAGTCAATTAACAAACACCACCTGCCTGATTAGATTGCTTACAAAAGCCTGTCTTTTGAGACAGGAAGTGAGACTCCTTAGCTCACGTGTGAGCTGAACTTTGGAGACAGAGCAGAGGTTCTTGAGTCTCCCAGGAGAGACTGACCAAGAGAACACAGATCTCTGGAGCTGCCAAATAAGACTTCTAAACCTGGATGCTGACATTTTCTGTGCACACACGGGTGCGGTTCCAGGAGAGCAGAGAAGCATCCCCTACAGCAGCCAGCTAATAGATAAGACTTTTATTAACAAGACTTTTTATATCTGTTCATTTCATGCTATGTGTTTGTGGCTGGGAGACATGCTTAGCTAAGGGAGTTGTGAATTGCATAGTATTTCACTATAAATACTCCCAAGTGAATAGAAGCTTTGTTTCCCCCTTGTTTGGATGGTTTCCTGATGTTAAGGAAAAGGCACAATAAAGCCTCGTTATAATTTCACCTTATAAAAGTCTCCATTGTGTACCTCTGTGAGCGTCCGTCTACAGTCAAATAGTTTTGTTCAAAATTTGGCGCATGAGTCAGCTAAGTCAGAAAAGGAGAAAAATAGAGAGATGAGTAAGAGATTGAATGAGAATGAAAAACAAAGCGGGTTATTAATTAAAGTTCGACATTACAGTAGGGTATTACTGTAATGAAACTTCCATTCAAGTCAGTGTGAGTTTTAGTGCAGTAGAACACTTTTACCTTTAATAAACAGCCCCTTCGGAGAGAGAGTGTGAGAGAACTTTTTTCCATGCTTGGAAAAAGTTGACTGGTTTCGCCAAAAAATTGTGACTAGCAAATGTCCAATATTCACAAGTTTTGTGTTAACTTCTAATGTTTTCATATCTCTAAAAGGGGTACATTAGTACTGTAGTACAATTTCTCAAAGGATGTAATTTTTGGTTAATATGAATGTTTGGTACAGTATTATGTTTTTTGTATTTTATCTTTTAATACATTAGCTACTTTATATTGTGTTGCTTTATTATTGCTTAAAGATTTGATTTAAAAACATCACTCTTTCTGTAGCATTTAATGGATTTGCTTGCAAGTTCAAGTTCAAGCTCAAGTTCGCAACAGCAAATATACAATACAAAATATATTCACTGATCTATGTTTAAAGCTGCAGACAAAGCAATATCCTACATGCGTGTTTAAAAAAAAATAGTTCTGTACTATGAAAAAATACTTGTAGCATTAAAAAAAACAAACAACTATAAATAACACTTTGTAGGTATTATAATGTAACAAGCATTTTTTGTTTCTCTAACCATTTACAAAGTCACATCCCCTTACTCTTCTGAAACAGGCACTGGCACACCTCTTTTTGATCCATTCCCTCTCTCTAGCAGTGCACCAATTGTATCTAGTGACTGCCTGGTCACATGATCTTCCCCACAGAACTTTACATCTTTGGTCCTCTTCTGATGGCCATTTAGTGAACCCCGGAGCCAAATCTTCTCCAATCGATCACAAGAGAATGGATCGATCAGCAAGTTAGCTAATTACTTATCATTTTGTGGATTGTATTGGTGCCCATATTAAAGGGGGGGGGGGACGCAGCTTGGGCTGCTGCTTTAAATGCTACTGATTTACAGTACTAATACTTAAGTAATTTAAAAATACACTAAGTGCAATCCAAATGTCAACGTTTAAATCTTCAATTAACTTAATTTTTGAGATATTATTACTTAAAATAAGAAATTGGGTTTAAGAGATTCAATTCATAGAAAAGATGTTCTAGCAGCACCTGGCATTAGCATGCAAAAGAGAGCCTTGCTATAGGCATCAAAGATTAAATAAGCATTACCAAGTCCTGTGAGAAAGAAAAATTGCATCTTAAACTATTGACCTCATAATGTAAAAGAAAATAGAAATAATATACTTTGGCTGACATTAATTATAAAATCTCTCCTGGGCCTTTACCATAAAGGTTTAGCGTGAGCCATTTAAAAGTAATAAAGGCCATATTACAATTGTTTTTAAAAAAAAGTGCTCAGTGGATTACATGGGATTTTGTGGTATATTTGCAAATGCCTTTAGGAAGCAGGCATGTTTAAATGTATTTGCACTCATTCACTCACCTCTCTCAGAGGCAGAATGTAGTCAAGCACATTAGACAATACACTGAGCTACAATACTGTATAATGAATAACATCATTCAGAATTACATTTCCAAGAAAGGGAAATACTTTGGTTAGCTCTGTCCTTTTTTCTCTAGAAGCTTTACCTCAACATCAGCTTGTGAAAGCTGAATAAAACACATAGGGGCCTATATTTGTAGTCGTCCTGCATATTTAAATGTCAATAACCAAATTGAACTGTAAGTTGTTTTCTTAATTATCAGAAAATGCCCCCATATCTAATGGGTGTTATACCGTATGTTTACTTGTATTGCACTATTTGATGCAATATAAATGTTCAGTGGCAAGACTTACTGTTTCCGTGATGTGTTTCAAAGTGCGTTTTCCCAGGATTAATTTGAATGTTGCAGCCTCATGATCACGGCTGCCAAATTGGGTTTGCAGCTGCTGTAGTACTTTGCAATAGCAATAGGTGGTGCTAGGGTGTCTTTAAACTTAATTCAATATGCTGTATTCCAAGGCTATTGCCACAGTACAGTACAATACAGTATTGTATTGCTGCTGTACTGTTCTTGTACTGTTCCTTGTTCTCATACACTCATTCAATGCAAACAAACCTTCAGATAACAGACACAGTCAGTTTTGATAAACTATTAAATATTTATTAAAGTATATGAGAGAAATAACAATTGTCTTCCAATAATAAAATATTTTTCCACCAACATCTTCTGGTTGTCCCTTGTACAGTTTCGCCTATAAGATAATCAAGAGAAATAGATGTAGTAATCAAACTATGCTGCTGTGTTGGTACACTGCATGGAACACATACTGTATGTGTTCTATTGAATTTATGCACGTGCCTGGTATAGGTATATGCCAATTGAATGAAACGCATACTTGAGGTCATATTCTAGTAGCTGCGACTTTGTCATTTCCAAACTGTGTGGTTTGGCATTATCAGAAGTAGCCAAATGAAATGTGACTACTAGCCATATTCTCTTTTAAATTTGCATAGTTTAAACTGCGTCTTTAAGAAATAACTTTAATAGCCATGCTGCGTGAGTTGTACTTTTATTGTATTTTGAAGCAGATTGAACATAAACACATTTTTAAGTTGGTTTCAAGGTTTTTCCACATACATTCGTATTAGGTTTATCAACATAAGTACATAAAGAACTAGAATAAAGGACTATAAACATAACACTTCCAAAATTAGTACAAAATGATGGGGATAAAATGTATATGCAAACCAGCACCATCCATGACATGTTTAAGATGAATTTGTCCCTCCACTATTGTGGGCACATGTGTCTGTACATTATCCCAAGTGAGTACCATTAAAACATTGACAAATGTTACTTTTTAAACTTAGAAAGTGAACCAGCAAGAGCTTTTCCACTTACTGTATGTATCAACAGAGCGTGCCACCTTTGCATTATGTTGAAAGATATGGTCTGAGAAGCCCAATGCTACATCCAATATGACAAAAAATACAGTAAAATACTTATATATTCTCTTGAAAAGAGGTCATTTAGTTTAACCCTTTGGCAAAGCATTGTAAGCCTGTGAGCCATGACAAGGCAGACCCAGTTCGCAGGTCCTAACACTACCAGATAAAATACCAATATACCTCTATTAGGATTCAAATTCTCATTTACCTCTATTAGGAGGGAGAAAGACCAACATTTTATCTATATCCAGTAGAATGAAAAAGACCTGCTGACTTGGGAAGTAGGGAGGGGTGAGCTTAAACCCTGGGAAGGAGGAGCCACTAACCTACAACAGCTGAGAGCAGCTGAAAATAAGTTAACAAACAACACACAGAACCACAGCAAGCTCATTTTAGGAACCCTTGAGCCCCCACAAAATATATATGTATATGTGTCAAAAAGGAGAGCTATAGAGTGTGGCAAATGGTCTCAGCTGTTGGAGGTTAGTGGTTAGAGGGACCACAAAGTATCTACACACTAATAATAATGCAACACCTCTTACATTTCTATGCCTTCTCAAATCATTAGTATACACTCCCACTCCACACACACCTTTTGTAAAGCGCTGTATATACTGTGGACACTTTATAAAATTATATTTACACACACATACCCACACACTCATACTCTTACATCACTAACATTTAGGGACCATTTAACACCATAAGTCATAAATCTCATACTGCAAAGGGGGGAGGGATAGGCTCCAGTCTAATATACTTTAAAGATTCACTGTTTTTAAGTAAAAAACCTCTCTTGCTTTATCCATTGTAACACTGCCGGAAGAAGAGATCAGTGTATCTCAGTATCTCAAAAGCTCGCCCAAATAGTAGCATTTCGTTAGCCACAGAATGGTATCATCTTTCGTTTTTTCGTTTTTGAATTTATATTTCAATATATATGAGTGCAATAATTTAAGCCACTTTAACTCTGTCAGAAGAGAAGCGAGAAGGAGTTAATTCAAATTGAATATCACATTTGTTTAAGAATCCTCGACACCCATGTGGGTCACCAGCATAGCGATTGGGAGAGGGGAGACGTGGCTCCAGGTGTACATTGGGCTCCGGACTAGAGGAGGACAAGTTCGAAGGTCTGATAATGCGACTGAGACTTATGGAGCGAAATAGTGGCGATTTTCTGGGCCAAGGAGGTGACTTGGTTGTCCAAATACTGAAAATACTCAGTAAGGGAGGACAGGGCTGGGCCCACCTGTTTGTTGGGCTCAGCATACTGTAACGCTCGCGCTTCCCAGAAATAAGACAAGACCCCGGCACTGCGATGGGAAGGTATAACACCACACACCCGCAGCAGCGGAGGCGTGCCTGGATGGTGGATAGTTTAGCGTTGCCGGGTCTGTGTTGGAGAGTGTAGGATATGCGGTATACTTGCTAAGTTCTTGGATTGGGGAAGAGAGGATAGTAGGGGTCGATTAGCCATGGTCTAGGATTCTAGAGAGCAGCGTAGTCCGAGTCAATATGCCGTGTTCAAGGGTAGGAGAGATCGCCGTAGTCGAGGGTATGCCAAAGTACAAAATCCAGAATGGTCCACAAACAAGCCGAGTCAATAAACAAGAGGTTAACTGAAAATGAGACAGAGCACTGCACAACAGAAGTGAGCTTCACAAGGCTACATACAATAATGCTGAGCAAATCATGGGAGGAATCAGGAAGTATTTACAGACAGGGCAGACCAATGGAAACAGGAGGCGGAGCGGAGGCATGCCCTGTGTGGATCTGGGATATGCTGTAGGTAACAAGTCAGGGAGGAGAGACTTGCCACACAGCTGGGGATTGTTGCACATCATCGCGTGTGCGCGCCGCGCGGGAGAGATGCGCGACGTATGCGGGAGGCGGGACCAGGTTCCGTGCGGCAGCTAGAAGAGCTGCGGATGCACGCGCGCTCTGTAATGAGAGCGGGGGAGCGCGCATGGCAGGAACAGTGGCCGCAGTGGCAGCAGCAGGTAAGGATGGAACACGCCGCAAAGGACGTGTTCCCCAATTCCTTACACTGATTCGATTTCTTTTCCGGGCAGTCAGCGATATTTACCTGCGAGTTAGTCACGATTCTGACTGAGGTCTTCTTGCTTCATTGAAGTATACACAGGCTTCGTGGTACAACTGTTCCACCAGCCAGTTCCGGTAATTCATTTCTCTCTCTACATGCTTCATTTAATCCTACAGAGTGGGCACTTGTCGTCCCGTTTTTATTTATAATGTTTATTTTCATACATTCGTGCACCTCTTGAGTGTGCGCTCTTTCTTTTTGTTCTATATATATATATATATATATATATATATATATATATATATATATATATATATGAACAAAAGAGGAAATGTAAAGTAGCACCAATAAATAATGTGATAAATAATTAGGGGATATCAAAAAGGTGAGTGATTATAACCTATGATATAATATCCTATGTGCTCAATAAGTGAATTAACTTATGGCCAGAGGTGGTAAACCAGTCCTTTTCAAATGAAGTTCATCAATAGTTGAACAATGAATACTGGTGTGGGGGTCTCCGGCAGCACTCAGATAGGTATTCCTTGTATGTGGTTCATGCTATCGGAAAAAGAGAAGAGAGAGTGCACGCCTCATAGCGTAAAAATGTACATTTATCGGAAAGGAGGGTGTGACGGTAACTTTATGACAGGCTATAATAATACACCAAAAATACCTGGGTTGAACTGAACGAGGCTTAGATGTGATAAAATATAATTTATTCCTTGAAAAAGGTGAACACACAAGTTATACAAATAACAAACAAAATATAGACACTTTCTTAAGATGGAATGATGAAACAGTCAGAAATCTGGACTGTCAGTTCATACTGCAATCTTGAAAATCACAAAGACACGAAGACAATAGCCATAGGCTGAGCCTGGTTCTTATACAATTATTTCCCATTGAACACAACCTAAACCCAGCCCCTCTCATAAATCAGTGGTGAGGTTGACAGTTTTCCCCATGGTAAAACTCCTCCCACCCAAGGACGTTTAAAAACTGCTTTTCCTATCTAAATAACTTCATAACTTCAGTTGAGTGATACTTACTGGCACGCGAGCCATATTAATACATTCCGGCGCGCATGACGCTCCCAATAAGACTAAATATTACCGTGTAATACTAAAATTAAGAGAGATATTAATATCTGTCTCTTAGGACCTGCTAGACATCATGTGTCTGTAATCGTTATTTGCGGCTCGGTCCCCCGGTTACACATATGTAATTTTTAGCATGTTCAGCCGAGGACATCTCATAGTATTCTTATATTTAATAAGGTCACTCATTCTGATATCTCCTTGTGTAACCGCACCCCTGGCCCCATAACCCCTTGTCAAGAAATCCTTTGAAGCTGGGCCTGTGTGTAGCGAACATTTGTCACAGGTGCTATATTTCACACCCAATGCCCCAGACCTGGGTCCTAGCTGTCTCTTCCAGCAATATACCCTTGGCCTGCCAATTAGGTATCAACATACTGTACACTAAACTCCCTCTGTACTTTTCACACCCAACTTCAATCAAACCTGTTGAAGCCCAGATATTTCTGAAAAGACACCACACATATTTGTATTTTCCTAAACTGCAGCTCGTTAACCCCTTAAGCCTCCCGCATCAATCCCAGTGCATGTGTTGGTGCAAACACTGGAGCAGAAACAATACATTTTTATAGGGGAATATACATTAGGATGCTGAAGCAACGTAAAAACACATTACTGGACCACAGTCCAGTTAACCCCTTGCTTCCCAGGTGAGAGTAGGGGGTGGCCAAATGGGGTATAACCGCTTTAATCCCGGGCCAAACCCCCTCTACCATGACACCTCCCCTGCTCAATGGGTTCCTTGTGCCCCAGCTGCCCACCCTGGCACTGGGACACCACGGGCATCCTTGAAGCACTCAATAAGTCCTGAGGGGTTGGCCTGGCAAAATTGTTCTACAGCATTGTCCAGTACATTGTCCTGGCCACATTGGATAGTGAAGTCCAGATCTTGCTGAGCAGGGCTCCAACGTGGCCACCGGGCATCTTCCTTTGCCACCCTCTGCCCCCCACATAGTGCCTGGTGAACCAAGCCCATTGTGAAGGGGCACTTCTGCAGACCAGGCTGCATACTGCCCAGAGACTGGCATGTCTCTGCACCAGCAAGAGACCAGCTATCAAGCACAGACGGTCGCTTTCCTGTCAACCAAGTCTGGGAAAGAGCTATGTCACTATCCTGTAGTGACCCTACCTGCCCTGGCCCTGTGCCCCCCTGTAGCTGCTCCGCTATACCCTTGCCTCTCCTCCCTGACTCTAGGGCAGTCCCCACCCCGAGTGACATCACTTCTGGATCCAGAAACCACCTGGGGTGCTGACTCCTACCCTCTCCTGTGCCCCCTGGGACAAGGCAATCTCCCAGTATCCTGTGCTGGGGTTCCTGGTACCCAGGTGCTTTGCCTCTGCCCTATCAACACTGAAGGCCAGGAAACAAGCACCTGCTACCACCACTGCTGCTAGGCCCTCCACTGTGCTGCCCTTCCTCCCTGTAGCTACCCTTGGCTGCCCTGAGGACAGAACCCTCTGCTGTACCCCCCTAGCCCTGGCTACTGCTCCTGGCTGCCTACCTACCCACAGCCCACCCTCTGGGAACCCTGGGGAATCTGTCAGGCAGGGGGGTCACTCCGGGGAAATCAGCACAAGGGACCTCCTGCCTACCTGGCCCATCCCTAGCTTCTGCCAGCTGCCTGACACCCCACTGACCTCCTATCTCCCCCTGCTCCACAGTGTCTCCCTGCCTAGCCTCCCCTAGGCCCAGCACCTCAGCCCCTGCTTATGACTCCTGCTGCTTACCTCCCTGCAGCCCACCTGCACTCCGCTCCCCCCATGGCAATCCTAACCCAGACACAGGGACTCCCTGAGTGTACCTACCTCCCTGACGTCTCCCCCTTACCAGGGATGAGCTCAGGGACACCTCTCCAGATGCAACCGCCTTAGCTTTTGGCTGGCAGGTATCCCTGGGTGGCACAAGCTTGCCACTGCCCATGATACCCCCAGCCCATAGCCAGGCTGCAACAGGGGGTTGCTGATCTGAGAGACCCCATGAGGCTCCGCCAGGGTAATGGGGAACTCTAGCTGCCATACCTGCTGCTTTCACTCCCCGGCTACCACTGGCCCTTCTTCTCCCACTGAGACCTGGTCCTGGCTACCTACCTGCAGCCTTCCCTCACTCCACTTCTCCCAATCTATTCCTAACCTGGACCCTAAGGACACCTGAGTGAGGCCATCTCCCTGACACTGCCTCCCCATTACCGGAGAGGAGCCCAGGGGCACTGGTGCAGAAGCACCTACCTTGGCTCCTGGCTGGCAGGTAATCTGGTGGTGGGCTAACTGTGCCACTGCCCCTGATACCTCCAGCCCATAGCCAGGTGACAACAGTGGGGCTCTAAACCAAGAAACCCCTGAGGCTCTGCCAGGGTAATGGGGAAATCTGGATGGCTCACTTGCTGCCTTTCCTCCCCGGTACCCACTGGCCCACCCAACCCTCTCCCAGGCAATCCTACCCTAGAGCTGGGTGCTAACGGGGCTAGCCCCTTTCCCTGTAGCTGTGCCCCATTACTGGAGGTGAGCTCAGGGTTGCTAGTACAGATGCACCTACCTTAGCTCCTGGCCGGTAGGTAACCCTGGGGTGGTCTAACTTTGCCACAACCCTTGATACCTCCAGCCCATAGCAAGGCTGCAACAGTGGGGCTCTTAACTGAGAGTCCCTTTGCTGCTCTGCCAAGGTAATGGGGAAGCCTAGATGCCCTACAAGCTGCCCTTCCTTCCCCTCCCCTGGTACCCCTATCTCCTGCCACCCCCCCCAGTCACCCCTATATTGAAACAACAGGGTACAGTCATAGGAAAAAATAAGTCAGGGTCAGTCTGCGACTTGGTCTGGCTTACCTCGCTGGTCCCCTCAAAGACCGCCGCCTTCATTGGTCTTGATTGCTGGGGGACTGGAGTGGCCGCCGCCGGCATCATCTGGACCAGGCAGCAACGGGCCGCTGCCGCAACAGCGCCCGGGTTTGGTGCAGGTAAAACGGTGCAGGACAAGGGTCCCAGGTCCTTGTGGGGAAAAGAAGCTCCATTCAAACCAGGTAAAAATAACACCCTCCCGCAATCCCTGTCCCTCCCCCCAATCAGAAAGGGCTCCGGCACTTTGCCAGAATCGCGGCTAATCCGCCGCCATGGGCGAGCCCCGGGTAGCTGCCGCAACAGCACCTGGCTGTGGTACTGGGTCGCCGGCATGGTTCGTGGTGCTCCGGTCATCGCTGGGAATCACCGACTCCGCCAAACAGTGTGAAAAACGCACCTCCCGCACACCCAACCCTCCCCCCAAATAAAATTGCCGCCGGCAAGATGCCGGAGTGGCGGCTTCTTCTCTGCCGCCGCTGCTGCTGGTTCTCCTCCAGGATCAGATGGATGTCCGCCGCTCTCCGCCGCTGTTGCCGATGTAGCCCGGCCAGGTTCTCCAGGGGATGTCCCGTAAAGGGTTGTAGCCCCGGCTGGGTGGGAGCCATCGGAGGATGCCGCTAACGGGGTCATCTTTTCCGCAGCTCATGAGCGCTGGCCCTGAGGGGCTTCTTCGCCCAACCGCGCACGGTCCGGGCACCAGGCATTATTGTGGCCCGTTTGTTGGCAGTGCTGCAGCGCCTGCCAGAGCGGAGGAGCTCGATTGCCGGGCTCATTCCGGAGCTTCTCCGCCGCCGGTGGACTACCCCCTGTGAGGGGCTGCTGAGTCCAGAGCGGAGTTGCTCAAGCACAGGGTTCAGGGAGGGGGTAAGTGGGTCGGTGTGGCACCAACGCCATGAACTGGGTCCACTTCGCTGGGAACCACGTCTTGCCCAACGCACACACCAGTGCTGGCTCTTTCAGGGAAAATGGACGGGCTGCCGCAACGGCCGTTACCTCTCCTGATGTAAGACTGTCGTGGTCTCCGAGACCCGCTCCCTCCCCAAGTCTCTGCCATCCAAGAGCTGGGTCCATACCCTGCTCTCCGGGCGGTTTGATGGTTACGGCGGCTGCAGCAGTGGTTCTTTGCTCAGCCGGCCGTGTTTTATGCTCACCGATTGCCGCCTCTCTCTCAGCCTTTCTGGCTGCTGGTCCCCGCGCCGACTTGATGCACTCCTCCGGTCTCGGTGCCCGGCTCCAGTCACACGGATGGCCGGCATTTTGGTTCTGGAGGCAATGCTTCTCACAAGTAGGGGAACAGTGAGGAGGTGCCATATCTTGTGTTATATGTTATACACTGTGTGTTCAATATCTTTTAGTCCCAGGAACTCGCAATTCATCTCGAGTTCAAACTGTATTACCGAGTCCCGCAGTACACGGTAATATAGGTTCAGTTCAATCCCACCTCTGCCATCAGTTTTATTATAAGCCTGTGACGGTAACTTTATGACAGGCTATAATAATACACCAAAAATACCTGGGTTGAACTGAACGAGGCTTAGATATGATAAAATATAATTTATTCCTTGAATAAGGTGAACACACAAGTTATACAAATAACAAATAAAATATAGACACTTTCTTAAGATGGAATGATGAAACAGTCAGAAATCTGGACTGTCAGTTCATACAGCAATCTTGAAAATCACAAAGACACGAAGACAATAGCCATAGGCTAAGCCTGGTTCTTATACAATTATTTCCAATTGAACACTACTAAACCAGCCCCTCTCATAGATCAGTGGTGAGGTTGACAGTTATCCCCATGGTAAAACTCCTCCCACCCAAGGACGTTTAAAAACTGCTTTTCCTATCTAAATAACTTCATAACTTCAGTTCAGTGATACTTACTGGCACGTGAGACATAGTAATACATTCCGGCGCGCATGATGCTCCCAATAAGACTAAATATTACCGTGTAATACTAAAATTAAGAGAGATATTAATTTCTGTCTCTTAGGACCTGCTAGACATCATGTGTCTGTAATCGTTATTTGCGGCTCGGTCCCCCGGTTACACATATGTAATTTTTAGCATGTTCAGCCGCGGACATCTCATAGTATTCTTATATTTAATAAGGTCACTCATTCTGATATCGCCTTATATAACCGCACCCCTGGCCGCCATAACCCCTTGTCAAGAAATCCTTTGAAGCTGGGCCTGTGTGTAGAGAACATTTGTCACAGGTGCTATATTTCACACCCAATGCCCCAGACCTGGGTCTTTGCTGTCTCTTCCAGCAATATACCCTTGGCCTGCCAATTAGGTATTAACATACTGTACACTAAACTCCCTCTGTTCTTTTCACACCCAACTTCAATCAAACCTGTTGAAGTCCAGATATTTCTGAAAAGACACCACACATATTTGTATTTTCCTAAACTGCAGCTCATTAACCCCTTAAGCCTCCAGCATCAATCCCAGTGTATATGTTGGTGCAAACACTGGAGCAGAAACAATAAATTTTTACAGGGGAATATACATTAGGATGCTGAAGCAAGGTAAAAACACATTACTGGATCACAGTCCAGTTAACCCCTTGCTTCCCAGGTGAGAGTAGGGGGTGGCCAAATGGGGTGTAACCCCTTTAATCCCGGGCCAAACCCCCTCTACCATGACAGAGGGCGGGGGGTGAAAATTTACCCACAAAGGTAAGTATAAAAAAGGCAATTTGTGATATATATCACTGCCAATCTAATCAGTCAGTATCCAGAATCCGCAGTCCAACTCTCACTTGATGCTGCAGAAAGATGGTAACTGGTGCATGACTCCAGTGGCTCCTTCCGACAGACAAATCCAGTCTTGTAGAGTTCAAACAGTGTCTCCTATAGCAGCTTGGCCACAATGTTGATCCACGCTTGATGCGGCCCGTCATGGGCATGTGTGGTGACGTAGTGCCGCTCCCTGAAATGGTTCGTCACGTAACTGCGACTTTCTCAAAGGATTGCTTTTATATATGGAAACAAAAAACAGCGCAAAACGCAAATAGTGAAGTAAATTAAAATATAATTGCATAAAAAGTAGGGATAAATATTCTGCATACATCAGAAAGCTAGAACATAAGCATTGAGTGTGCACAGCATACAAGTTCCCAATCGACAGGTAGGGGTGCAGGAGTCAGGAACTGGTCTCTCTGGCAGGCATCTCAGGTTAAAGCTGTAGGATTCCTCTTTTACATGGATAACCGGGAATGATATTGCAGCTTCTGTAGAAACCTTCCCTCTGGTCAGGTGGTAAAACAAGTGTCCAAAGTTCTTTGAATGGTATTCACACAGCAGCGGTCCCCAGATTGAACAGTGAGGGGGACTCTAACCACACAGAGTGTGCTTAGAAACTTGCACAGCAACAGCCGGGAGCGGTCACTCACACAACAGTGGCTCTGGTTAGAGATACCGTCGCTCTGTCGTGGTGCGCCGTATGATGACGTCACAATTGCGTTTAGAATTATCCAAAGGCACAGGGATGAAAATAGTCTCGAAAATGCCCAAAGCAATAGGATATAGCAGCAATAACCTATTACACAAAGGTATATATTAGATCCTACGCGTTTCGTAGTATAGCACTACTTCATCAGGGATAAAAAAATGTCATTTACCAGAGGCATTAAATACCCCTCATGCCCTACCCATTGGTCAGCTAATTAGCATAAGGCTACCAATCAAATTGGCAGGGCAGCAGTCAGTATGACTGGAGAAATGAGAATCAATTAACAATAAAAACAACAACTTTATTACTATTAACAAGGAAATTTAAAATACAGAAAGAATATGCGATAAAAGATTTGGGAGTCCCATTTTATTCTGTTTGGTAACCTCTTCCACAGGAATGTCATCTTGTGGCGACGTGACGGTATCTCTAACCAAAGCCACTGTTGTGTGAGTGACCGCTCCCGGCTGTTGCTGTGCCAGTTTCTGAGCACACTG
Organism: Ascaphus truei; assembly: GCF_040206685.1. Taxonomy (NCBI): domain Eukaryota; kingdom Metazoa; phylum Chordata; class Amphibia; order Anura; family Ascaphidae; genus Ascaphus; species Ascaphus truei. The sequence goes on from NC_134486.1 coordinate 61,991,562, forward strand.
TGTGGTTAGAGTCCCCTCACTGTTCAAAGAACTTTGGACACTTGTTATACCACCTGACCAGAGGGAAGGTTTCTACAGGGGCTGCAATATCATTCCCGGTTATCCATGTAAAGGAGGAATCCTACAGCTTTAACCTGAGATGCCTGCCAGAGAGACCAGTTCCTGACTCCTGCACCCCTACCTGTCGATTGGTAACTTGTGTGCTGTGCACACTCAAAGCTTATGTTCTAGCTTTCTGATGTACGCAGAATATTTATCCCTACTTTTTATGCAATAATATTTTAATTTACTTCACTATTTGTGTTTTGCGCTGTTTTTTGTTTCCATTTCTTCAGTGCTTAGGGCGGTGCCGAGCCACCCCCTTTTATACAGCTGCAGACGCCATAATTAACCACTCGTCACGGTTATGTACAATTTTTTTTTATCATACTGTGGTATTATGTGGTTTTAACTATTTAGTTTAATTAGAAGGGTTTATGGTAGTATTCACTTGCCTTTAGTCACTGTTACCCTTATTAGTGGTTATTTAGTTGCGCACTTTAAATTCTTTTCACTTTTGCTTTTATATATATGGGGAAAAAGAGGCGAGTGCCACTTACTGTGTTGACATTTATTAACAATATAAAGGGTAAAAAGTATCACACTCACAAGTGTTGCTAGAAGATGCTCATTAAGAGATACAAAATCTCATAAACGTAGTACTCATCTGTGAGGAACTTCTACATTACAAAACGAAGGACTATCACTCCGAATCCAGGATATATAGTGTCGGAGAATGGAAATATGGGCCTGAGAATTGGGTTATGGTAAAGGGTCTCTGAGACACATAAGGGTATACTAAGACGACTCTGGTGACAAAAGGGTTCATCGGTTTTGAACATTGCAAAGAATGTATGAGGGGGTCGGGGAGCATGAGATAGTGAAGAGACTCTAGACAAGACTGTTTACCAAAATAGAAGTGTTATGGTTAGCAACATCAGGGTCAAATGCCACTAAAAAGATTAGACTGTTGTTTGTTGTATTGATCGCTGCAAGTCATCTCAATTTGATTTTTACAGCGACCGCAGCCTTATGTCACTGTCGCGTCGCCGGCGCTATAAGTGTAGCTTAATAAAGAAATCATTACTTGTTTTATTGTACTAATTTTTGGACAATCAGTATTTTTGGCTCTTGAGGAGTAATATACTGAATTTTGGCTGCAGAAAACAAAAGGAACTCTTCATCTTTTTGTACATAATAATGTATGAAGCAGTAAAACAGTCAACTTTCTACACTTGATACACTGACAGTACTGCAATCAACACTTAAAACAAGACACAAACAATGATACAGTACTCATGGATCAGTGAACAATATCCCCAAGTCCCTATCTTGTCCGACGTATTTGCCTTCCCCCTCCTCCAACCACCATGGGAGGTTATTTTCCCCATGCAGCTTGTGTCAAGGAGGTCCTCCATGCTCCTCCTTCATGCTAGCGAAAGTTATATTTCGCTTTGCGGCGGCGTCGCGGGCATACTGGCATTTGATTGGTTCAGACGCTGTCACATGAGGCGACAGCTCTTGAAAAATCAAATATTGCCAGCTACCAAAATTCGCAAAGCGATGTCGCTCCATCGCATTGTCGCTGTCGCGCTTACTATAAGCGCACGTGGCGGCGGCAATGCATTTGTTTTTGGGCGACGTCACATCACTGTCACCCGTCGCGGGCACTATACGCGCGGCCTTTTCACGCAGCACGGGGAGTGTGCTAGCTTGTCCCGTATCCCTCTGCTAAACACACAGTAATAGAGAGTTTAAACCCTAGAATATATTTATATATCCTTTACAAAAAAACAAAACATGCAATTATTTGAGTAGGTACTATATTCACACTTACTCTGGTGGGGAAAACACCATCCACAAGTAGTCCGTCATTTCCAAATATCCCCACGGGAACTGCCAGTGAAGGAATGTGGAGATACTGAGTGGGGTACTGGCAGGCTCTGTGGGGGTGTCTAGTGCCTGCCATCTTAGAAATTATTATACAGGGCATTAAATTGTTGCTTTTAGTTAATAAAGTACAGTAAAAAAGCAAGGGAGGTGTTCAATGTTCTTAAAGAGAGGTGTATTTTCTCGGTCTCCCTATGAAAATACGATATGTATTGTTTCAAGGTACAGTATAGAAATAGAGTTTATTTTACACCTGAACAATACCCAGTACTGGAATCAGTTAAAGTACTGTACTGTATTAAAACAACTGTTTCGTTTTTGTGCCATTTAATGGTTCACCACTTGCATGGACAAAGATATTCAAAGATATTTCACTGTGCCATATGCTGGAGACATACTGCATTGCAATAAAAAAAAAACACACAAAATCACTGGGTAGGATCACCATTGGCTGTCTAGGGCCGGACCGCGATGCACTAAATGTTCCCGCGGGTGGAATCTCACACCTTGTCACGGCACCAAAGAAAGTGTCTTACTACGTACATCTAAAGTATTGAAGATTCGAAAGAAATACCACTGTGACTTCAAGGTGTCACAGTACAAGAAGTACTGGCGATGATCGCATCAAGCCTCAAAAAATTCATTGTGAGTCACTGGGATAAATGTTAAGATATATTGAGTATGTTCTCTAGTGATACAATATTTAAACTAGCTTTATACTGTATGTTAGGTGCATGGTTATATGGAGAAATATTATGGGTTGTGGAAAGAGTCTCTTTAGGCACATGTGACAATGAAAGATCAGTTTGTAGGCTTCTTGCCATTATTTTTCTCAGTGTTATGTACTGTACATCAAAAAACTTTCATGCTTTATCTTCGCTATATAGCAATCAGCATGATATTTTCTTAATCATTTCTATTAAATTTGACATGGACATGGAAGTTTGAAATACAGTACACATTATCCGTATATAAACACAGATGTGCTGCAGGGTAAAAAAAACACACAGATTACCCAGCTTGATCCTTACTGTAGTTAAAAAAACTGTTGATAATTACCTTTTACTTTCTCTAATCAAGGAACATCACACACATTTGAAGTTGTGCAAAGAAAACTGAAAAAATGTATGTGGATTAATGAGAAAGAGGGAACAAAAATAATGTCAGAAAGTAAATCTATTGTATGATGCAGATTCCTGCAGTACAGGCATCTGCTGTTAAATTCTGATACAATTTATATGATCATAAAAAATCCTGAAAGTGTTCTATTGATTTCCTTGATACTGAGATGGTAGTTTGGAATTAGAACAACAATACAAGCATAGAAACATAAAAAAAATGTGGGGCAAAATGTATAATAGATTGAATGATTATTCTTCTGCAGGCATAACCATAATGGGATAAAAACAGAACAAAACAGCGCAATACGCTCATAGTGAAGTATATCAAACCAAAATTGTATTAAAAATGGGGTAAGTATTCTGCGTACATAAGATTAGTAGATCATATGCATGTCATGTGGTTAACAAATATGTTATCAAACATCGGATTGGGACACTGGTCAGGAATGGGACCCTCGGAGGAACAGTCACAGATGGTTTTGGGACAGCGTCTTCTCCCTCACAGATGGTGGCTTCTCTCACAAGCAGCACTAGTAATCCAATAAGGAACATGCGTCTCATCAGGGGAGTTTCCCACAACAGGTGAGTGTAGCCCTGGTAAGAAATGGGGGTGTGGACGGACGTTTACAGAGGTACACACTTGGAGTCGTTTATAATGTGAAATTATAATAAGGCTTTATTGTGCCTTTTCCTTTTCATCAGGAAATTCATCCAAACAAGGGGGGGGGAACAAAGCTTCTAATCACTTGGGAGTATTTCTAGTGAAACACTATGCAATAATTCACATCTCCCTTAATCAAGTAGTTCTCGCAGCCCCAAACATAGCATAAATAAGCAGATATAAGCAGTCTCTTAATAATGAAAGTCTTATCTGTTTATCAGCTGTAGAGTAAGCTTCTCTGCTCTCCTGGAACCGCACTGAGCGTGCACAGAAAATCAGCATCCAGGTTTAGAAGTCTTATTTGGGCCTTGTGTCTTGAAAGCAGCTCTGCTAACTTTGGCAGAGCTCAAAACAAGTGTGTCTTCAAGTTCAGCTCAGGTGTCAGCTAAAGAGTTCTCACTTCCTGTTTGAACAGACAGGCTTTTGTAAGCCATCTCAATCAGGCAGGTGGTGTTTAATAATTAACTAAAAGAAGTTAACCACCACACTGCTAGATTAAAGGCACATTACTGAACAGGGATAAGTCCCCTGTTACATACCTCCCCTGTTTGTGGGAAGCTCGGGCTTACCACGGCCAAAGCCCATCCTTCCACTCTCATTCGAGATCTTTCTGTGACTTGAATGAGAGTGGATGGAGGAAGAGAACCTTCTGTCCCGCTGGGATTGGAGCCCTTTCTCCAGTTTATTTTTGTCTCCTCCCGAAGGTGCTTGAGATCAGCACTCCTCAGTCGCTCGAGGAGGACTTTTTCCACGTAAAGTCTTCTTATTGCTTGCGCGGTCTGAGATTTCTGTTGCGTCGGGTACTCCTCTTTTTGTAGACAAAGTGTATGGCAACAGTTGTAGAGCAGTTAGGACTAGCCCTTGGAGTTTTCTGCTCTTGAAGCGGTCTTTCTGCAGCTTCTCCACACCACGGAGTCACCAGTTCAGCTTCTTCAGCTAAGGATTCTGCACTCCTACCTCTGTTTGTTGCCTGTTGGGCAGCTGTAGGTTTGGCTAGTGCTTTCTTTGGTGGCTCAAACTTCGTATTTTTGTTTTGAAGTTGCGTGGAGTCCCCAACTCTCACTGTACCCTTGTCCTCATGGGCATTAGTTACTGTGGGATACTGGTGCTTGGGCAGTGCCAATACCTTTTTCCGTATTGGAGGAATCTGTATCAGAGTCTCCTTCATATTCTGGAGCTCTGTAATTTTTGTCGTCAAGGTTGCCGCTGTGTCTGTTTTATCCTTGGTGTACTGACTCAAGGGAATGGAACAGTCTCTCTGTCTCTCCAGCTCTTGCTCCAGTTTCTGAGCCTTCTCACGCTCCCTCTCATACAGAGTCACCTGGTATCGAAGCTCCGCCTCCAATGATGCTCTGAAGACCTGCAGCGTGGCCTTTAGCTCCTCATACTGCTCTGTGGGGACGTACTGGGTATTCAGACGTTCCTGCAGCGCTTGTACCTCTTTAGCAGCCTGCAGCTTTTCTCCCTGCAGCGTTTGCTGCTTCTCCTCAGCATACTGGAGGTGTGTACGCAGACCTTGCAGTTGGTTCTGCAGTCGGTGCTCTGCTTCAAACATTTCCTCTTTCAAAAGTTTATTTATTTCTTTAAAAGCCTGCAGCTCTTCATTCTTTCCCTTGACGTATTCTGTCAACTCAGAATTTTCTTTTTTTAATCTTAAATGTTCTCTTTTTTCAGTCTCTGTACTATTCAGGGCTTCCTTGCAGTCCACCTTCCATTTTTGCACATCTGCTTGGAGGCGGGCTGTCTCCTGGCGTGAGACTTCCATCTCCAGGTTTAAGTTCTGAAGCTCCTTCTGAGAGACTTTGAGATCTAAGTTAAGATGTAGGATAGTTTTCCTTGAAATGTCCAGCTCCTCAGTGAGACTGTGTAGTGCCTTTCTGGAAACTTCCAGGTCTGTGCGGCAGCTGTTGGTCTCATGATGTGAGGCATCCAGTGCTCTGTGGAGTGTCTGAACCTCTTTCTGAGCTACGTCCACTTCTATCCGGCCACTGTTGACCTCCTGTCGTGAGGCATTCAACTCTATGCGCAGAGTGTGAACCTCTTGCTGGAAGACTGTCATCTGCTTCAGTGCCTCCTCATACTTCCGCTTTAGCGTAGCCACCATTTTGTCAGACTGGCTCTGCTTTACATCCATGGCGGAAATAGTAGCCTTTGCAGTATCTAGCTCAGTCTTGAGATCCTCCAATTCAGTCGTGGCCGCCGAGTAAATTGCGAGCACAGTCTTCTGTAGCTCAGCATTATTATTTTTTTCCCTTTCCAATTCTTCACAGAGCAGATCACAGTCATGCCTGGCAATTTTCAGGGCGTCTTCAGGGCTGGTCAAGGGATCGTCACTCACTGGTTCCGGCTCCACTTCCCTGGGATGACTGGTTGAGGGTTCCTCACTGTTTGCACCGGACAGACACTTCTTTGGGGTACACGACTTCTGCCTTGGGCCCTCTGGATATTCAGTTATACGTGGGACGAATTCTCCATTTTCTCTAGCCTGCAGGGCATCTCGGTCCCCCTTTTTCTCCACAGGATCTGCGGATGTGTCTGTTACTTCCACGGTAAGTGAAGAACCACTTTTCTTTTTCTTCCCTTTTGATTTGGATGACACCGTCCCTTCAGGGATACTGGGGTCTCCATCTTCATTTGAAGTGTTAGCAGCGTCACTGGATCCACCCGGCTTTTCTTGCAACTGTAATAGCTGACGGAAATATTCGGTGATCCACTGCTCCCGCTCTGTCTCCTGCTGATCATATTCGTCATCAAAGGGAGCGGTCTTTTCTGTTCGTGCCGAGTTCAGGCACCCCACCATTCTTGGGGTGTTTTGTGGGTGTGACTCGGTTCGGGTTCCCCGTAAGAGATGTTTTCCTCTTTATTGGACTGGAAGGGCCACTCTTCAGTGGGGTAGGGTTAATTACAGGAATGCTGCATCTTGTTGTTACGCCGGTGCTGCCCGCAGACCAGACCCGTCCCCTGTGCTGAGGTGGAACGTAGGGATACACGTACCGGCAGCAAAGGGAGCGTGTCCGGAGTGTGGTGTTATTGTTGCCAGGCCAGGTATAGTAGTGAAGACAATACTTGCCGGTACCGGTAGTAAAGAAGGAGTAGTTATTGCCGTTGCCAAGGTCAGGGATGCCAGAAGTCACGAAGTCCAAGTAGAGCCAAAGTCGAGAGCCAGAGGGGGTAGTCGTCCAATCCGCGTCAATACCTGAGGAGTTACTGAGAGAATAGTCAAATGCTTCCATACAGAACTTTGTCGAGCGACGAGTGATGGGAAGCACAGGCATAATAAAGCTGGGCAGGCCAATGGGAAAAGGAGGCAGGCCTGGAGGACTGCAAGGAGTCCTACCTGATAGGAGAGAGGTGTTACAGCCCAGCTGAGTGTAATCATTGATTTGCCATGAACTGTGTGATGCTTGGGGGCGACACCTCGCTTCAGAAGCAGTGGTTAAAAGTGCTCTGTTAGGCGTGTGCTCTGTAAACTGAGAATGCATGCACATAACGTCTGGGGCTGGAGTGCGTGTAGGAGGGCGTGGGTGCCCGGCGCTGAGCAGAGGAATCGCCGAGGGGAGTGATCCCGCGATGGCGGCAGGGGCGAGGAGCCGTGGAGACCGGTAAGGCAGGATTATTTTGTGAGTCCAGGGACTCCTTGCGGAGAGGGAGTGCTTTGTGTGGGAAGCGAGGAGAACGCCGATTCCTGACAGTACCCCCCTCTTCAGGAACGGCCTCAGGACGGTCCAAGAACGGTTTCTCTGGAAACTTTTTCCTGAAGGACTTAAGAAGGGCCGGGGCATGAATGTCCTTTGAAGGTACCCAGGATCTCTCTTCAGGGCCAAAGCCCTTCCACTGCACCAAGAACTGAAGCTGACCCCTGGATAGGCGAGAATCCAAAAGAGAGTGAACTTCGTATTCCTCGTTATTTTGTACAGTAATGGGATCCGGTCTACGAGTCTGATCCGGAAAGAAGTGACTGGAGATAAATGGTTTTAAGAGGGATACATGGAAGACATTGGGAATCTTCATACTGGGTGGTAGTTGGAGCCAGAATGCCACAGTATTGATTTGTTCACAAATAGGGAAGGGACCGAGGAACTTAGGTGCCAGTTTAGGAGATGGTACCTTGAGGTGGATATTCCTAGAGGAGAGCCATACCAAATCCCCTGGTTTGTAACTGGGCACCGAACGACGACGACGATCGGCCTGTAGTTTCGATCTGCGGGAGGAGTTGAGAAGGGTAGACTGAATCCTGGACCATGCGGTTTGGAGGGAAGAAATGCGTTCATCTACGGCTGGTACTCCTGAAGGAATGTTGGGGATGGGAAGACAGGTATGGGTGGAACCCATAATTTATAAAGAAGGGAGACTCCCGGGTGGACTCGTTTTTTGCAGAATTGACGGCATACTCTGCCCAAGAGAGGAGTTGAGCCCAATCATCCTGGAAATCGGATATAAAACATCTCAGGTACTTCTCCATGGATTGATTGATTCTCTCCGTTTGTCCATTGGACTGAGGATGATAGGCGGAAGAGAAGGAAGAAGAGATGCCCAATCTCTTCGTGAAAGCTCTCCAAAATTTGGATACGAACTGAGAACCTCTGTCAGAAACAATGGACGAAGGAATCTCATGAATCCGGAAAATCTGCTCCGTAAAGATATCAGCAAGGGTGGGGGAGGTGGGTAATCCTTTAAGTGGAATGAAATGGGACATCTTCGAGAACCTGTCCACGACCACCAAGATAGTGTTCATTGCTCTGGACCTGGGCAACTCCACGATGAAGTCCATAGAAATGTGGGACCAGGAGCGGTCGAGAACTGGAAGGGGTAACAGAAAACCCTGAGGCTTTTGACGGAGAGTCTTGCTTTGAGCGCACGTGGGGCATGCGCGGGTAAATTCCAGAATATCTTGAGACATCCTTGGCCACCAGAAATTCCGACGAATGAGATCAGTAGTCTTCTTAAAACCTGGATGACCTGCAGATTTAGAGGAGTGACCCCAAGACAGGACTTTTGGAACAAATTTGGATGGTACAAAGAGTTTGTTGTCGGGAACGACCAAGTCCTTGGGAATGCGTCTCTGGGAGTGCAAAATCTTGTCAAGATTCTTGAAAGTAGACGTGGCAAGAATCCTCTCATGTGGAAGGATAGTCGCCAACGATTCCTCTGGCCTCTCCTCAGAAGAATGTATTTGGGAGAGTGCGTCTGCCTTTACGTTCTTGGTCCCGGGGATAAAGGACAGGTGAAAATCGAATCGAGAAAAAAAAAAGAGCCCAACGAGCCTGTCGTAGACCAAGGCGTCGAGCATTCTCTATGTAAAGAAGGTTCTTGTGGTCCGTGAGAATAGTAAACGGCTCTTTCGACCCCTCCAGCAGGTGTCTCCACTCTTGAAGAGCCATCTTCACGGCCAGAAGTTCCCTGTTACCCACGTCATAGTTCCTCTCGGCAGACGAGAATTTCTTGGAAAAATATGCACAGGGATGTAACTTATCTTGGGACGTGGGTCTCTGAGACAGAACGGCACCAGCGCCGCAATCAGAAGCGTCGACCTCCAGTACAAAGGGAAGTTCAATGTCGGAATGACGGAGAATAGGTGCGGATATAAAGGCTTCCTTGAGTGTCTCGAAGGCGGAGATGGCAACGGATGACCAAGCAGAAGGATCAGCTCCTTTTTTGGTGAGCGCAGTAAGGGGTGCCACAATGGTGGAAAAACTCTGTATAAACTTACGATAATAATTAGCGAAGCCTAAAAAACGTTGTATGGCCTTGAGAGAATTGGGTCTTGGCCATTCAGTGACCGCTTGAAGTTTACCGGAGTCCATCATAAACCCCTCATCTGAAATGATATACCCCAGGAACGGAGTAGAAGTCGTATGAAAGGTGCACTTCTCCAGTTTAGCGTATAAATGGTGTTCACGGATACGGGAAAGGACATAGGAGGTGTGGCGTATATGGTCCTGGAGATCTTTGGAAAAAATCAGGATATCATCCAAGTATACAATAACAAAAATATTGAGTACCTTACGAAAGACGTCGTTGATGAAATCCTGGAAGACAGCGGGAGCATTACATAAGCCGAAAGGCATTACCAGATATTCGTAGTGTCCACTACGCGTGTTGAAGGCCGTCTTCCATTCATCCCCCTTCCTGATGCGCACCAGGTTATAGGCACCACGTAGATCCAACTTGGAAAAAATCTTGGCCCCCTGTAATTTATCGAACAGTTCGTAATAAGGGGAAGGGGGTAACGATTTTTAATAGTGATGTGGTTTAAACCCCTGTAGTCGATGCAAGGCCTCAATGACCCGTCCTTTTTCTTGACGAAGAAAAACCCAGCCCCTGCTGGGGAATTGGAGTGACGAATAAAGCCTTTCTTGAGATTCTCCTGATATATTCATCCATAGCGTGAGATTCTGGTAACGACAAGGGGTAGGTCTTGGTCTTGGGTAGGGAGTAGCCAGGAACTAGATCGATTGGACAATCGTAAGTCCTGTGTGGCGGCAAGAGGTCTGACTGTACCTTATTGAAAACGTCCCGGAATTGATGGTAAACGGAAGGTAGAATAACTTCGGGAACAGAGGTATTGGCCAGCAGTTGATGAGTCTTGCCTGACCTCGGCCTCCAGGAAATGGGAGTGGAGGATGTCCAGTCAATGAGAGGATTGTTAAGCTGTAGCCACGGAAGACCAAGGGTGATGGGTATCCCAGGAGCGTGAATGGCATCGAGAACTAAGGTCTCCATGTGTAGATTGAAGACAGAAGCAAGGGAGCCGTCTCTAAGGAGATGTGGGCCGGGGTAAGAGGACGTCCATCGATACCAACGAGTGCAATGAGAACCTTCTTTCTCACTAATGGTATGCGGTTAACCCTGGCAAATTCTAGATCCACGAAGTTTCTTCCAGCTCCTGAGTCAATGAAAGCGGCGGAAGAAGTCTTGAACTTATTGCCTGAAAAGAAGACTGGAAATGTAAGTTTCTTAAGGAGTTCACCTTTAAGAAGGGGACGTGGAGACATTACACCCAGAGAGAGCCCCTCTGTACTCACTGGGTGTTCCCGTTTCCCGGACACAATGGACACTCCCGAACCCGATGTTCCATGGATCCGCAGTAGAAACACAATCCCCCGGCATGGCGGAACTGCCGTATTGGTGTGCGGATGCGTTGTACCCCCAATTGCATTGGCTCTGGCAACTCCAGTGCAGGACGAAGAGGTGTGGTAGCACTGGAGGGAGCAGGAGTGCTGCTGAAAGTACTGGAGAACGGAACTTGAAAGTTATGGAAGCGAGCGCGCTGACGCTCTGAGCGGTGTACCTGGATGCGTTGATCCACTCTGATGGCCAAATCAATCAGGACCTCCAGTTGATCCAGCCTGGATTGGCGAGAGAGTTCGTCCTTGATGGGATCTGCCAGGCCTTGCCAGAATACGGAGACGAGAGCCTCTTGTCCCCAGTTAGTCTCGGCTGCTAGAGTCCGGAATTCCACAGCATACTGCGTCACCGTTCGCCGTCCCTGCGTGATCTGGAGGAGAGAAACAGATGCCATCTCCCGACGAGCGGGGGAATCGAATACCCGTTGAAATTCGGCTTTAAATGCTGGGTAATCTTGGGTAAGGTCAGAACGTCGCTCCCAAACCGTGGAAGCCCAAGCCAGGGCGCTGCCAGTGAGGAGGATATAAATGTAGGCTACTTTCTTGCGATCAGTATTGTAGAGATGGGGGGCCATTTCAAACTGCACCTCAAAACCCCTACAATCTTGCGGTTCACCTGCATAAGGCTTGGGAGGAGCAATCCTTACATCTGAGCTGCTAACTGCGCTTGCGGAGTGGGGGCTTACATCTGGCGGGGTCGCGGTCAGTACCCTGTCTGAGAGTACTGCGACCTGGCGTGTAAGTGCCACAATTTGATCCGCCATGGCCTGGTTATGCTTAAGCAGATTAGAGAGAAACTGCTGTAGTTCGGTCTGGTCTGCGTCGTGTGGGCTCGACATAATGTTACGTCGGTGCTGCCCGCAGACCAGAGGTGCTGAGGTGGGACGTAGGGATACACGTACCCGCAGCAAAGGGAGCGTGTCCGGAGTGTGGTGTTATTGTTGCCAGGCCAGGTATAGTAGTGAAGACAATACTTGCCGGTACCGGTAGTAGAGAAGGATTAGTTATTGCCGTTGCCAAGGTCAGGGATGCCAGAAGTCACGAAGTCCAAGTAGAGCCAAAGTCGAGAGCCAGAGAGGGTAGTCGTCCAATCCGCGTCAATACCTGAGGAGTTACTGAGAGAATAGTCAAATGCTTCCATACAGAACTATGTCGAGCGACGAGTGATAGGAAGCACAGGCATAATAAAGCTGGGCAGGCCAATGGGAAAAGGAAGCAGGCCTGGAGGAGTGCAAGGTGTCCTCCCTGATAGGAGAGAGGTGTTACAGCCCAGCTGAGTGTAATCATTGATTTGCCTTGAACTGTGTGATGCTTGGGGGCGACGCCTCGCTGCAGAAGCAGTGGTTAAAAGTGCTCTGTTAGGCGTGTGCTCTATAAACTGAGAATGCATGCACATAACGTCTGGGGCTGGCGTGCGTGTAGGAGGGCGTGTGCGCGTCCGGCGCTGAGCAGAGGAATCGCCGAGGGGAGTGATCCCGCGATAGCGGCAGGGGCGAGGAGCCGTGGAGACCGGTAAGGCAGGATTATTTTGTGTGTCCAGGGACTGCTTGCGGAGAGGGAGTGCTTTGTGTGGGAAGCGAGGAGAACGCCGATTCCTGACACTTGTCCTCCATTTCTAGGCTATCAGGTGTCATTTTCTTCCTGACCTCAGGAGGCGCTATTGCAGCTGTTACCACTGTATTTGCTAGAACCCCCAATTGTGATAGTCCTACAGATGGGCATATTTTGCTTGTAGAGGTCATGGCTCTCACAGGCATCTCTGTAGATTTTTCTTTCTTGGGTAATTTTTTTTTTTTTTTCAATATCAGCAGTACTGTGCATGCATTTTCTCTTATCAGGTATACAAGATTGTGCAGTTGCTAGGTAAAAAAGTCTATTTGCTATACACCATTTATTTGCTAGGTGAAATTCCTCCGCTTCGGCAACAGAATTTGGTTTTCTGCCTGAGTTTCAGTAATTTTCAGTCTCATCTTTGGGTATTATGGCATTCACACTTCACACTTTGGGTGTCTGTTTTGCTCCCAAGATAATAGGCATACTTTTTTACTTGCAGAAAAAAAAACATTCTTTGCAGTGGACTCAACACAGCAATTAGCTTTGAAAAAACTTTTTCTTTATAGGGCAATTTTACACTCAGCATTTGTTTGCTAAAAATACCCCTGCTTCAGCACAGTATTTGTATCAATTTTCACACTTTTCTGCATATACTCCATTCACAGCTGGTAGCCCTATGCGGTGTGGCAACCTTTATTTGCAAAATCAGTACCACTCGTGGGTCACCATCTGTTTTCACTGCTTCAGCGAAACTTTTGAAAACAAGAAAAACCTATCCCTTTTTAAGGGCTGACTCACTTCTTGAACCCTGACTATGGCTAGAAGGCAAAATCCCTATTTCAATGACCGTATTACACTTTGTGATAGGTAATTAAAGGTTTACCTGCTTCAGCAGTCTCTTGGGATTGGGGAAAAGAGTCCATCTGTGGTTTTGTATGTTTCAGTGCAGTGTAAGTTCCAGTGGTGTGTGTCCCTTTAAATCTGATCTCTGCTGCATGAGGGTTTTTTTTTTTTTTCCAAGTTGTTTAGACTGTTTGTAGGCAAAAAAACATAACAAAAAATTTCACATAAAAACTCCGGTCCTTTTTAACTACAAGGACACCTCTTGTCCCACTTCTGACGACCATATGTGGACGGACGTTTACAGAGGTACACACTTGGAGTCGTTTATAATGTGAAATTATAATAAGGCTTTATTGTGCCTTTTCCTTTTCATCAGGAAATTCATCCAAACAAGGGGGTGGGAACAAAGCTTCTAATCATTTGGGAGTATTTCTAGTGAAACACTAGGCAATAATTCACATCTCCCTTAATCAAGTAGTTCTCGCAGCCCCAAACATAGCATAAATAAGCAGATATAAGCAGTCTCTTAATAATGAAAGTCTTATCTGTTTATCAGCTGTAGAGTAAGCTTCTCTGCTCTCCTGGAACCGCACTGAGCGTGCACAGAAAATCAGCATCCAGGTTTAGAAGTCTTATTTGGGCCTTGTGTCTTGAAAGCAGCTCTGCTAACTTTGGCAGAGCTCAAAACAAGTGTGTCTCCAAGTTCAGCTCAGGTGTCAGCTAAAGAGTTCTCACTTCCTGTTTGAACAGACAGGCTTTTGTAAGCCATCTCAATCAGGCAGGTGGTGTTTAGTAATTAACTACCAGAAGTTAACCACCACACTGCTAGATTAAAGGCACATTACTGAACAGGGATAAGTCCCATGTTACAGGGGGCTATATGTCTTTCTCCTACTGGTGTAAGTCCTGCTAAGGGCAGGCCGCCAGTAGTTATCAAGGGTTTCCCCCTCTTCAAGCCCTGCCTTGATTGGTGGAGGTAGGCCCCCTGACTCTGTGTGGAAGGCATGAGACACAGGGGAGGGGCCTGCTGACACCATGAGGGGTAGGGCTGTCTAAATTTAGTTGCCTGCTCCTGTCAGAGGCAGGAGAGTTGTTGTTGGAGTGCCTGACTGGACAGTCAGGATTAGAGTGGGACCTGTTTTAGGAGTGAGAGGATCAAGGCCTGCCCTGGGAACAGAGGCAGGAGAATGCAGGCGTATATTTGGAGGAGAAGCTAAGGCCAGACATATTAGAGCTGATAGCACTATAGTGTGGTGGACCAATGCCCCTCACCCTGCTCAGTGGGTGATGGGGGGGAAGTTAGCCTCACCTCGAGGTCTGCACCTTGGGGTGGGTGTCGGGAGAATTGGAGCTCCATACAGCCCATCCTGAAGGGGTACAGCCTGGAGGAGAAGGAGAGGAGGAGGATACGCTGTACACTGTATCCGATTGCTGCTGTGTGCTTCTGCTGGAGAATAAAGAGACATTGCTTCTTTTATAAAAGACTTGTGTGTGTGAGACTGAAATCTCTCACCCTGAAGCAAAGGGCTCTCTGGAAGGATTTCACCCTACATCCTAAGGGCTTACCAGAGATGAAGACGCTGCACCGTTGCTAAGATGAAGGCATATATCCCAGAAGCCTGTCCCTGTTGTCCCCTATACCATCGCGGGAGACTGTTCCTCACAGGTATGCACCACCAAAAGACACGTAGCCAGCCCTCACTACACCCTAGGGGTCCAGTCTGCGACCGGGGGGGAGTGGGTGAACATGGGTTACATGTAGATGAAAGTTCCACGGTACAGAGAGGTAATACTCTTTATGCTGTAAAGTCCCACAGTGAACCTCGGTCAGTGTTGGTAAGTCCACAGAATCATATGATCCCAGAAGCAATAAAAGTCTATAGAGCAAAACAATATTGTTACAGTAGATGTCGGAAGCTCCACATTAACAATCTGGGAAACCCCCTGATGAGACACGCATGTTCCGGATTGGATTACTAGTGCTGCTTGTGAGAGAAGCCACCATCCGTGAGGGAGAAGACGCTGTCCCAAAATCATTTGTGACTGTTCCTCCGAGGGTCCCGTTCTTGACTAGTTTTTGATTAGTTTTTCGATCCGTTGTTTGGTAACATATGTGTTAACCACCTGACATGCGTCTGATCTACTAACCTTATGTACAGTACTCCGAATACTTACCCGTTTTTAATACAATTTTGTTTTGATATATTTCACTATGAGTGTATAGCGCTGTTTTTTTTTTTGTTTTTATCTCTCTAGTGTCTTGGGGGTGTTGAGCCACCTCCAGTTTACAGCTGCAGATGCTCACCGATTAATTACACGGTTTTGTGTGGTTTACATTTTTGTATTCATAGTTGTGAATTTAAGGGTATTAGCATTTGCACTTTTAAGCTTTTTGTCATTAGTCACACTAAATACATTTTAAGGTTCACTCTGGTTGCGCACATATTCTCTTCACTGTCACATAAACCATAATGGATCTACAGTAGGAGAGAATTTGGAAACAAGTGCTTTGAAACTGATCTATGACTGACAAAATTGTAAATTTTTCTGTAAAAATATTTTTAGAAAAAATCTTTACAGATACTATTGTACAATATATGACTGATATTAAAACATCTTTTAAGAAACATAGATATATTATAATCAGTGTATTTTCGTAATAATAATTGTTTAAAAAAATATAACAGGAGGTTAAGGCTCACAGGTTCTAAATCTGAATTTCACAGACAGTTTTTTTTTGTCTCTATAATAAAGTGGGGGCACTTTTGAGTTGTGCTAACAAAAAACATACAAGCATACAGTATGCACAAAAGTTAAATTTTGAAAAAAATACATAATTTTTATGTTTTTTTTTCATTATATTTTACAAATACAGAACCAAACCCAATTGAGTTACAGAAAAACCTTTTCTGTAATAATGTTAGGTACTTTGATTATTTCTGAAATCAATGGGGAAATTGATTGAAACTGTGGTATCCATTTTATCAGTAACAATTGAAAAACACCTGATGAAGGAATGGATGTAACAATATCATATGAAAGGCAACATCTTTGTGAAAGTGTTGTGGTTTGATCTCTGTATAGAAATGTACTGTATTTTTTATCTTCTAATATTTGATAAAACACATACAGTATGAACACCAATAATTTTATGTGGACACAAAATAAATACTTCAGAGACTTAACTGAAATATTTTAAATCAATATTCAGCTTTTCTATTAAGTAAAACAGCATTTGATCATATCATGGTAAAAGGTTTACCATTTTCAGCAACTGAAATATAAAAATGCCCAATGTTCCTCTTCCCTGTAATATATATTCTTCCATTTTGAATATGTGTTCAGTAATAGCAGATACAGAACATCAAACAGTTTGACTTAGCCTTGAGATTCTGAATAAAGTGACAACAAATGTGTTGGAATATAGAGTACATTCTACAAAGATTGCAATGATCACAGCTGTGTTTTAAAGCATCTCTTGAATTATTGTAGAACATTCACACTGTTGGTCATTTTAGTCCTTACAGTAGTTTGAATCAATATTTCTCCAAAACTGAAATTCACTGGAATATTTCACAATGATGTACATGTTGAGGATGACAAAGCAAAAGCAATTTGTAAGAAGAAAAATATGTTTGGATTTATGACTGAGGGGGCTATGCACTAAGCTCAATGGCTTTGCGTTCTGATGTTCCAAAAAAGCAGGTTCCTTAAAAAGTGAGGCCGGGGACGCGATTCACTAAGGCCTTGAGCCCATTTTTTAACGTACCTGCTCAAAATATCTCAAAATAGCCACAGCGTACATGTTGTTTTTTTTCCTCTACTAGCATTCTTAACCTTTACGTACGCTAGCTGATAGGAAAAAAAGCCGCATTTAACATTTGCATGGAGATTCTGTATCTCCATGCAAGACTGTTACAGTCGATCGTACACTAAATAAATAAATTTTTATTATAGTGTACATGAGCAGGGTGTCTCCTGAGCTGAACCGCATTGGTTTCAGGTCTGAGGACCCCCTACTTCAGGAGATACAAGCCCGTTATGGGGTGCCGGTATCCCCTGCACTTTAAAGCTCCCGCGTCACGTGACCGGGACATTTCAATTCTGCAGGGGATATCGGCACCCCATAAAGGGGCCTTTATCTCCTGAAGTAGGGGGTCCCCGAGGCTGAAACCAATGCAGTTCAGCTCAGGAGACCCCCTGCACATCTACACTAGTATTAAAACACATAACAATAAACAATAATTCCTTACCGTAGCGGCTATCCGCTATGGTAATGAAGCTGCATTAATGTACATTTTAATAATATTGTGCGGGAGCAGGGGTCCCCTGAGCTAAACCGCATTGATTTCTGCCTCAGAGACACCCTGCTTCCCGGGTTACAGGCATGTGGCATCGGCATCGGGTGCAAGTGTCGCCGCCATCTTTATAGCATCCAAGACGCGACGTGGGGTCTATAAAGATGGCGGCGACACTGGCACCGATGCCCCAAACCGGGGTCTGTAACTCGGGAAGCAGGGGGTCCCTGAGGCAGAAATCAATGCGGTTCAGCTCAGGGGACCCCCTGCTCCCACACACTATTATTAAAAATACAATAAAGCTGCTTCATTACCATAGCGGCTATCCGCTAAGGCAATGAAGGGGTTAAGGCACATTAGGCACATTAGCATGTTTATTGGGGACAATTGCCCCCAATAAACATAGCAATATTCAACACACATCCCCCCCGCCCCCTAACACATACAGTACTGTAATGGGCAAAAAAACTATTAAAGTAAATACAGTCAATATATATTATACTTACCTTTTACAGGCACCCACGATGAAGGTCGTCTTCATCCTCATCTTCATCCTGCCCATGCCCCCTCCAATGCTGCAAAACATACTCAAGAATAAAAACATCCAATGTAATGTCCCCTAACCCCTTAATCACCATAGCGTTTATTAACCGCTACAGTCATTAAGGGGTTAAACAACCCTCACCCACCAATCGGGAGGCCTACATACCCTCACCCACTACCCAGCCGGGAGGCCTACCCACATACCCTTGGGGCCAATACCCCTTTCCCCCACCCCCAGTACACACAATAAAAACAATACACTGCCCCACAATAAACATCATTACATTTATTAAATACATAACCCACCCCCTGTGCCCCCCCATAAATACATGATTTATTATTTTACATACAGGGTTAATACCCCAGGCCTCACAGACCTACAGGTGACTAGCATCATGTTTCACAAAGGGTCTGGAAGCCTGTTGGTGGTTCCCACCAGGCGCCATGGTCCACCAGGTGGTCTCCGCCGGTCACAATGTGGTCTCCCGGGTAGGCCCGCGGATGTCTGGGGGGCCCTGGGCCAGACCCACAGGTATCTGAGGAGACTCGGGTGGTTCTCACGGGGGTCTGGGGATCCACGGGTGGTCTCTATGGGTCTGCGGTGCCCCCACAGATGTGGGGCATTGGTTCTTCCCCCCAGGTGTCCCCCGTGGACCCGGTAGCCTGGTACCCGTGAGAAGCCTGAGGATACTGTAGGTGGTCTCCAGAGGTCCCCCGCAAACCAAAAGGAACCAACCCTGTATGTAAAAAAAATAAACCGGGCCTATACATTAAATACATCAACCCCCCTCCCCCCCAACACATACAGTACAATAATGTGCAAAATAACTATTATCCATATATGGATAATAGATTATTTGCCCATTATGAAACACATAAAACATACATAAATCAAAACATGAATTCTTAATCTTAAAATCACCACATTGCATGTTACAATAAATCCAGCAGCAATTGTAAATATAAACCAACAAACCAGCAGCTACACAAATGTATATGAAATGTCACACAATTGCATTGAGTGTGTACATGATGCAATTAATCTGTGCATCATGTAACACTATGCAAAATATATGTAAAATAAAATACACTATGAACAATGTCCCCTAACCACCAATGCCATCATGAATATCAAATAGAAACTAAGCAACATCAATACAATTACCATCAATCAATCAATTTCCTAAACCAATTACAATACAAATTTCCTAAACCAAATACAATACAAATCAATTATACAATTCCCTATTCAATTCCTAAAGCCAAACCATTGCCAAAAGGATTCTAATTGAAGGGTAACCACCATCATTCTAATCTAACTACCAGAAAGAAGCCATTAAAAATAACCTGTAACTAAATACAAATTACATTATTCACACCAATGTCTAAATAAAGCTGATAAATACATTAGTCATACATGAAAAGAACATAAACATTAGCAAAACAATCAATTATTATCCCTGTATGTCTATCCATATAGATAGATATACATAACATACAGGGGCAATAATAGAGCATAAAAAACAATGCATGTACATACAAAAATCACATAGAATACACCCATATAGTGTCCATGAATGTATGTATGTATATACATAGGTACATAGATACATTCATGGGCATTAAATGGGATTGAAAAAATAAAAGACATGAATCAAAAATCAAAAAAACCTGTAAAAGTAAAAATAATAAACTTTTCTTTTGTTTACTTACCATTAGATGCCCACTCACGACCTGGAAACACTGGAACCAATCCACAGGTAACCATAAAAAAATAAAACCTTACAATCCATAACGGTGTCTTCTTTCTTCTATTTGTAATCCTTCCCATCAATCTTGGAGTCTTATTTTCTTCTTTGGGGTCTTCTCCGTCTTCTCCCATCTTCTTCCATCTTCTTCTGCCACACCCTTCTTCTCTTCTTAGGAGGGGAGGTGCTCCCTCCTCGTCGTCTGGCTTCAAAATGAGGCGACATAGGCTTTTATAGGCCTATGACGTTACATGTTGGTCAAATGTTTCCCACAGTCCTGATTGGGCCGTGAAAAACATGTGATTTGGCCGGAAAAAAAAATGATGACGTCATTTAAAGGCAATGACGCCAGCCAATCAGAATGGCTGAGTTTCAATTGTCATCATAAACCCAATACACTGTATTTTCAAACCCAAGTTGTACCTTTTTAACACCTGAGGCACAAGATGGCTTAAAATACATAATATCTCATAATATTATCATGACAGAGCAGAAAAAAGAAGGAGCACATAAGAACTTCAAAACTGATATAAGCAAAGAAAAATAATAAAATAAAGATTGTATACAACAAATTGATCAACTATAATCAAAATTAGCCAAATTAAAAAGAAAGAATCCTGAATCAATAATGTACAAAAAGTAAGCAAATTTCAAAATGGTCAGTGAGGCCACTTGGTTTAAGGCTTTTTAGTGCGACAATCCAGTATGCTCACGTTGTAGGAGTAGTTTGTAAATATCACCCCCTTCTGCTTATTCTGTCAAGGATTGGACTTCGGCTGAAGTGGATCCCAGTGGCAGGAACAGCAGGGAGCGAAGTCAGGAAACAAGCAGGGGTCCGAGGCAGGCGGCAGGTAGCGAAGTCAGGAAACAAGCAGGGGTCCGAGGCAGGCGGCAGGTAGCGAAGTCAGGAAACAAGCAGAGGTCGGCAACGAGGAAACTGGAACAGGATGATAGCAATAGCTAGCACAGCAGTAAACACAGGAACCTTGCAGAAGCTAAGGAACCAGTATAAACAGGCAAAGAGGAACAGGAAAGGGAGGTTTATATAGGCAGGCTGGGAGGTGGAGCACAGGTGCAGAGGTGTCAGGTATCAGAGTCTGGAATGTTCCTTAGTTTAGCAGCAGCACTCCCGGTGGACAAGTATAGGTACTGCAGGCTAGAACCAGACATTGAGAGTGGCAGCAGTCCCGGTGGCCAAGCATGGGAACAGCAGGCTAGAGAATATGACACTTATAGAGGACAGATGTTCAATCCCTATAAACTGTATAGAGGAGACATTGTGTCTGTGTTTTTACAATATATTAGAAGAGTGGTATAATCCTAAACCCTGAGTGGGACTCGTACTGTGTTAATCCTTTCAGGCTGAAACCAGTCTATGAGCTGTGCAGAGAGATAAGAGAAAAGCAGTCTCTCTGTGTCTCCCCACACAGCCGATATGGGGAGCCGATATCTTCTGCAAGCTAAAATATCCTGCGTCACGGCCCACGTGACAGGGACATTTAAACAGACCCAAGATACTGGCACCTGATATGGCCTCCACCTGTACCTTAGAAAGCTTGGGCCCCTGGACCTGAAATTAATGTGTTTCAGTTCCGTAGACCCCATGCTTCAATTCTGCGTACTACAAAAAATAATATAAATAGTGAGATCGGCTGTAAAAGCTGTGCGGGGAGACACATAGAGAGGGACAGCTTCTCTATGATCTCTCTGCGCAGCTCTTACAGACTGATTGCAACCTGTTAGGATTAACACAGAGGGAGCCCCATTCAGAAGCAGAGATCCCTACTGCATTAATCCCTTCAGGGAAATGTACTCTCCGCTAGGCCATGAGAGCGGTAATCCGCTAGCTAATTTGATCACGCTCCATCCTCTTCGCATTGAGCCCACGCCAAAAATAAATAGCTCTACATCTGTAGATGCAGTTTCACCCATAATTCTCTTATGCATATGTAATTTATGTCTATCAACAGGGTGACAGAAGTTTTCACTTACACTGACGGAATTACATAGAGAGCTGCCCTTACATTTATAACAACCAGATTTTTTTCAAGTAAAACAATGACATTTGTTGTGGTTGTCTGTCTTAACCAAGGACTCTCCCACATTTCTTCCTCTCTTATATGCTAGCATGTCTATCAACACACAGTGAAGGAACGACAGGATGTCTTGAAGGACAGTGTTAACCGATAGTGTGTTTGATGAGTTTGGATGATAAGTTATATTAAAAGTGGAAAATGAACCTCTGGTCAGTCTGGCATCTTTATTTTTACCTTCATAGGCATATGTACATGCACAAAATATATCCAGATGTAGTTTAGTGTAACCCCATTCCATGAACCGTGATCTCATTATATCCAGAGCTTTTATAGAATCCACAATGTCTTTAACAATCCGTCTTTCTCATAAAAACTGGGAAAAAAGGAGGCTGTGGAGTAGATTCGTTGGGTGGTGGCTGTCTGCATGTAATATATTGTTCTTAGTGGTTTATTTAGGGAAAAAATGTGTGACTCATCCATTCTTTTTTTTGGAAAAGGAGACATCCAAAAAGGGGATATTGTTGTGGATCCGGGACGATGTGAAGCGTGTAGGGGTAGGAGTGATATTGAGGTAATTGATCAATTTCTCCAGTTTCGAACGCCCCCCTTTCCAAACCAAAAATATATTGTCTATGTGGCACCATTATACAAGAATATGCTGAAAGTGCTGCATTCTTGATGTACTTAATGGGCTTGGTCCTGTTTGCGATCACGTCATAAATCTGCGACGTGGCGGGCATCATGACGTAATCAACCAGAATCTCCATGTACACGGCTGGCTGCTTCAGGCATCAGGAGAGAGATTGGTGCTGGGTAATTGTGTATGTTATATACAGTATATATTTGTTATTTTTTTTCTGTGAACTAGGACCTTGATGAAGCAAATTTTATGCATCAAAATGTTGGATGCTATGATTACTTCTTCAATTGATTAAAATGACTTCCATTTGACCCTTTTGGTGTTCTAGTTTTTTGGTGTGCTTGACTGCCTTTTTCTGACTCTTGTTTCTTGCCCAAAATATGTTTGGTTTTAGCACCCTCTCGTGTTATCATTGAGTCTTTAGACCCCTGACTTAGGCATTCCAAGTTGCTGGCTTCTGAATTCTATTTTGTCTCTAGTATGGGATCATAAATGGGGATGTTGGGGAATACATAGCATGTGATAATCAATATTAACCAGCAATAAACAAGCAACTTACAAATGAAATGGGGCAAAATTAAGTAAATCCTTGATGGTGAAAGATTTAGGAATGCTTGTAGACAGCTGTCAGAATCCACAATAGTGGCCGTTCTCCTTCGAAACCAACACATGCCTGAACTTCTTGACTAAACCAAGATGGTCGACATCTGAGGTCATTTCACCCTCACCCAAGATGATGACGTGGCTTCATTCTGCCCTCAACGTGGATGAAGGTTGTAATTGGCTGCACCAGTTCCCTGCCATTTCCAGTCACCGAGTGCCAGAGCAAGGTATCTTAATCCTTGTATTGCTGGATCCCATCTGATATATTGATACACTTTGCTGAACCTCTGCCTGTACTTGGAATCTGTTTGTCTCTCACCTGCCCTGACCTTGGAACTTTGAACCTGACTATGCTGCTGTGCCATGTCCTGATCTTCGAACAATGACCCAGACTAAGCTGTCACACCTTGCCTGACCAGGATATTCTCCTTGATCAGGACTCTGTCCCTAGACCTGTGGTCAGTTCCTATATCTAGCCTCAGTGCTGTTAGTCAGCCATCTGGTTAAAGACGAGCACTGTCAAATTTTTCTCAGGCAATGGACACAAGGTAAGGAGGGCAACTTTTTACTGTTTATTGGGAGATCACGTAAGTGTCTGTCTCTTCAGGACCAGCAATTAGCTATGGTCATCACGTTTCTTAAACCATTTCAACTAACTTGAATCTCTACAAATGGTTCCTGCTCCCATACCATCTGTGGTGGCTCTGCCTACTGTCCTTATATCCCTGATTCGCACATTCCATTAACCACGTATCCCAGCTTCACAGCTCTACGGAGGAGATCCAGCTGCATGCACAGATTTCCTGAATCAGTGTGCTGTACAGTTCAAGATGCAACCATCCATGTTTGCCACTCATTGTTCCAGTTTGGCATACGTCATATCCCTTTTGGCGTACAAAGCCATGGCATGGGCCTCTGCTAACTGGGAGAAAGACACCCCTCCAGTGAACAACTGCCTGCTCTTATTTCAGGCGTTCAAAAAGTCTTTGACACCGCAAGGCATAAACAGCATTGCTGCCTCATATACACCAAGGCATTGGACGGTGAGCCAGTATGCAATATAACTGATCACCCTTTGCATTAGCATGGACCTTCGGATCAAGAAGAGACAGTGTGTGGAAATCCGAACCCTTTTACTGTGTCATATATCTAAATCTTTGGTGTGGCGATACTGGAGGAAAATATTGAACCAAATATATGAAAGCAAAAAATTCCATTTTATTCTATGGGACCTTTTTATTAAGTTTGTTTCAGTTTTTTGTTCAATTTCCTCCCACTTTTGCAGACAGGAAACTTTGATACTCTACAGTTCCATATCTGTATGTGGGGTTTAAAGAACTCATTGCAGCTCAAACTTACAGTACAGTACATAAAGATTAAACATGTTATGCTTATAAATGTTCTATTGAACTTCAAATTAAATTGAAAGCAGAGATATGTGATTTGTTGCTAACATTTGAATTTTCCATAACAAACATTTTAAAATGACAGAATATTCAAACAACTTGAAAATAAATAAATACATACAGTAGTACATACTTAAAAAATGCAGAGCAATGTTTTCCCTGGGAAAAAAAAACCATAAAACATAATTTATACTGACGATTTTAATGCTGACTCTTAAATATTTTACCTTAAAAGTTCATTCTTAATATTAGCAAATATTTAAATCTTTCTAATAATTTGAAAATAAACCTGTAAAGATCATTTTCATACACTGGTCAATCTCTAGTAAACAGTTATAACCCCTCTTTATTACCCTACAGTAGATGTTTTAATATTTGGATACAGGGATGGGGGCCTGATTTAATCTCCACTGTGTGTAAAATAATCTACTCAATCGGCAAGCGACCAGGCTGGGGTCAGAGAGAGACATATCTTTTAGATAACAATATTTTATATATGTGATAAACACATAAATCACTTAATGAGACCCTTAGAATTGGAGGACCACACACAATACTTATGACAAGTGTACAGAGAGGATAAAAGTGTAACCTGCTGCGGAATTGTCCCTAAGTGTGTTTTACTCTCGGTGGCCCATATTCAAACTAATGGGCTACTGCCAGAACAGCATTGGAGCTCATATTAAATGTAAGTGTGTTAATAGGGGCAGGACTGGTACTTTGCAAAGAATGATGGCAGATATGTATGATGAAAAGGATACTGAAGTATTGTAGTGCCAATCCCTTGGATGTGTTTCAGCTTGATCTACTGTACTCACAGCTTCTGGATTCCCAGTTTACACGGTCCCCTTTACTTGAGTATGTAGTCTCCACTCACTCGTAAATCAAACTCCATCTGTATGTTGTGCAGTTAACACCTTACCTTTACTACTGTACACTTTTTCTTTCTCTTCATAAGTATACATTATATATTTTTTATATATAATTTTAAAATTAATTCTCTGTTATAGTATTTTCTAATGGTCAGAGGATTTTGAACCCTACATGTTTTCATTTTTGAGAGTTAAATCATTTTGGTTTGTATTGCAGTGTATTCCAATAAGGACTGCTGATTAACTGCGGAAAATATTGTAAAATTGCGATACTACAGATGAGGAGCCCATGCCTTACCTTTTTATTATGTACTAATTAAGGTTATTTAATATGGGACAAAATATATAGTGGATCTATGAAACAAAATATCATATTACTTCCATAACTTATAATAGTCTATTCCATAGGTTGGATGTGGAGACTCCCTTCATGTATAGTTTTTTTTTTTTTATTGATTATTTTATATTTTCATTTTATTTCTATATGCTTCAGGTTATGTGATTTACTGCCTCGTGGCTACTGATTTTTATCAAGGATTACTGTATGTGTCCATATTAGCGTTAATTGTAAACAGTATAATGGTTAGTCCAATAGGATCATTATCAAGGCTATTTTAAGATATGATGTCTGATAGAAGGACTTATCCCTGAGGAAGTGGATCAGATTCACAAAATGATTAGGGTATTTATTAATTTATTATTATCATTTATTAATTGAACTTGACTACACCCAAGAGACTTTCTCCGGACTATCCACACCAGTGGCAGATAGTTGCATATTCTGATCTAAACAAAAGACCTGAGAGGCCGACCGCCTCCCCATGAGTGACAGTCACAGAGTGGGAACAACCCACAAACAGCGGCATCCATATTTCCCACGTGGACGGCTTGAACACTTCCCCTGTTGTGCTAAGCTTCAAAGATGGACACGCATGATGGGAATCGCAATAGAGGGACTTAGATCATTATTAGAGTCTTGTGATTGTGGTGATAATATCTTAAAGAATTTCTTTACTGTATGAGCTTCAGGTGCGCCAACGAGTATTCTAAAACATGCCTTGGAAAATCTGGGGCAATCACCAACAAGACCCAAGTACATGCTGGGTACGTGCTGCAACATTTCAGTGACATTTCAGCACAAAGATTAATGGCCCATCGGATTAATACATCAGGGGTCCTTGGCAGTCCCATTCAATTTGAAAGTGTCAGTTTGTTGGTGATTGCCCCAGATTTTCCAAGGCAAGTTTTAGAATACTTGTCGGCGCTCCTGTACCTGAGATCTGCTGTGGGTTTTACCATTCAGAAACAAGTCTGAGAGCTAGTGGGCTCTGAATTAGATATTCTTTAAATTGAACCAATGACTTTTTTCACTTGACATTTATAGACACTTGGATTTTAAAATACATGAGTTTATTGTGTTTTTTTCTGATACATCTTCCTATTTTGATAATTTTATTGACACTATTTTTTTATTGGATACGTTTGTGTATTTTCTTGTTGCAATATGTTAATTGTACTGTACATGTTTGAATTTATCTATGCACTGAGATTTTCATACTGTATACTGTAGCAAGCTCTGAGAATAGTGTCACTGCACTTTATTATTATCCTTTTTGGTTTTTGTATTTGTATATATATATATATTTAATGTATTCACTTAGCACACTGAGATTATCATATCAGTAGTATATCAGAGGCAGCTCTACTGTAATTTACTATAAAATATTTCAAAATGTGATAAACTAAGGGATAAACAAGCTTACACAATGCTGTTTCAGAATAATTTGAAATGAACAGTTTCATTGAAATGAAAAAGCAATGATATTCATTCATTTTATTGATCTTGTGCATGATGAGTTTTTGAAATCTAGAAAAAACTATCCTCATTTCCTTTTTTTGTCCAGTTTTGTTATTAATGTAGAATACATTTGTCACGAGAATAGCAGAAGTTAATTCAGAAATATTGTGATTATTTTCTATTTAAAATTTTCTAGATGACATAATAAAAAGTGTTTTGCTTAAAAAATTACTTGGAATAAAAGAATGTCTGTCAGCAGGTTATTGACTGTGATACAGAACACTGCCACTCGGCACTGTATTAGCTTTGTTTCCGGGAGTAATGATATGGAATGTGTACTTAGCGTACTAATTAAAACTTACGGTCATTCATCTATCTAATTGCAACAATGCCCTCCAGGAAAATTTCATCCCAACCATGCCATTCTTCTTTTGCCTGAGCGAGTTACTTTAAAAGTATGTGGATACTTGCCAAGATCTTAAGTGATAAATGTACTGACAAAGATATCGCACCAGAAACATCATTATTGGATAAAAAATTGAAGAGGTCAGATAAAGGAGTGCTGTTTTCTACAGGCACTGAATGTTAATGTGCCAGCACAGGCAGTGTGCTTACAGTACCTTATTTCCCACACACATTCCAAAAAATCATTTATATGCAGATATGACCTGTGACACCTATCCCAATATAACTATTAAAAATGTTGCATACAATATATTTGCAATGCTATCATGGTACATATATTTAACACTAGCATATATCACAAAATTGTGTGTGATCCAGCGTGTGTGATCCAGGGGGAGCATGGAAGAAAAATAAAAATGAAACACAATCTAAGTGTAGACTGTTTTTTACTAAATGGGTTAATATAATGGTGTATCTTGGCTCGTATGTGTTGCCTACTCACAGGATTCAGACAAAAAACTGGTCTCAGCGGAATGGATCTGTAGATTCTTGATATGGTGTGGACCCCCAATCTCAGCAGGACAGCATGTGATATATGGAGAAAGAGTATCCATAGTGCAGACCAATCATGTAAAAACTTAACTTTATAAGGCTTAAAAATGCACACTTACAATAAAAACAAAGTAATCAAGCATTGGTCACATGAATGTGATGGAAGAGAGGCAGACTGTGGATAATGGGCTCACCCGCCACCGAAGCCACGTACCGATTGGCGAAACGCGTAGAGTGGTACCCGCCTACTGGGAGAGAGAAGCAGGGACGGAGATTGGAAGCCCTCCACCGGAAGTGACGTATCGCGACTGAACCGGAAGTGACGCATCAGAGTCCCCTGGATGAGACTTGACGGCGCGCATCTGAGGGAGCTAGAGATACACACCGAAACCAACGGGCAGCGCTGGGACTGGAGCGTCCGACGCCCTAGCACCCAGGAGGGGGCTGAGAGGAGGGAACGTATCCCACACATCGCATGCGCACCGGGACATCATATAAACTGGTCTGGGACAAAGCTGAACCAATAGAAGATGCCATGAAGAGAGCTTGGACCGTGTGTTTTGGAAGGAGAGACCAAGAGAGATGCTCATCCCAGAGCATTGATACAGTGG
Source organism: Ascaphus truei (assembly GCF_040206685.1). Taxonomy (NCBI): domain Eukaryota; kingdom Metazoa; phylum Chordata; class Amphibia; order Anura; family Ascaphidae; genus Ascaphus; species Ascaphus truei. The sequence goes on from NC_134486.1 coordinate 62,020,309, forward strand.
CGACAAAGTTAATTCGAGCAAAAGCCGCCGGTTGACCGGGACTTACTCCAGCTGGTGCTGAGAATAGTCAGCGCGCCAGCCGCATCCAGCCGCGTCCCCTCCGTTCCCCCCCCCCTCCAATCTGCGCGCAATTTATACACCTTCCCGACCCCCTAGCTGCTCCTGCTGTGCCCCTCTGCTTCCCCGCTCCCCCGCTTACCTCACTTCAAACCTTCAGGGGAGTCGGGGAAGCCGGGGAAGCCGGGGAAGCCGGGGAAGCCGGGGAAGCCGGGCGCGCACGTGACTGTGACGTCACGCGAACGAGCCGCTTCTCAACGCTTCTCCACGCTGCCGCCACGCATCCTGCCGTGCGGTTTTTGCTCTAATAAACTTTGTCGGAGCAGTATATATGCTTTAAAGGGCATTCGTTTGTGATAGTTCTGATGTTATATGTTTTTATATTGTTCAAAGTAAAAAACATTTTTGCACTATATATGTCCTCTCTGATGTGGGAAATACATCACTGAGACAACTACCTAAAAACTGAAGCCCCTTTTTACTTATGTAGCCAGGTCCCCTCTGGCTCCCCAGACATTCGGTTCTCTCGCTCTCACCTGCGACAGCGTGAGGGCAGTTGCAGGGGTGATCGTGTCACTTGGGGCTCCCAGCGACATCAGCTACATGGCGCCACCATCATGTGTGCGTTTGCGCATACGCGGAAGTTCGCGCGCGTGCAGTATAGCCCGAGATGCGATATGGCAGCCATTACAGGGAGTGAGAAGAGGCACTCTATAGTCAGGGACATCCCCCAGTTCGCACATGCGCAGTTAGCAGCGGCAGCGGCCATTACACAGCGCACACGAGGCCCCAATGTTAAAGAGAGCCACCAAGGACTACAGTTCCCAGCAGCCTCTAGGGGCTGCACCTTCACCCTGGTCAAAGGCAGCCAGACAGCCAATAAGGCTGACAGATTCTCATGCTGCCAAGTTGCAACAATGTTGTGTGAAGACAGGGATTGTCAGTTAGGAGCTTGGACACAGAGAGGGGAGGGTGTGTTTGTGCAGGGAGGAAAGTAGCCTCCTGCACTAGGGCAGAAGTCTCCCCTTAGCCCCTAGCTAGGCCCTACTCACCTCAGCTTATGGTTACTACAGTGACTCCCCTTAGACTAGCGACATGGTCCTGTAGAACCTAGACAAGTGAGGGTCCAGCCAGGAACCGTGACTATCCTAGCAAGTGCTGTGAAGGTAATACATCCTCTACGTTAGCAGAGATAAGAGACATTATAAAGGTGGATCACTCCATGCGGGAGCCACCCACTGTTGAGGCGGAGGCATCTTGGATCATCTCCTGGAGCAAGGGATTACAAGAAAAGGTCATCTGCGCACCTGGTAGCAGGAGCACCAGGCAGGTATTATCCAAGTCACCAAGTGCACCACCTATACACTTCATCTTAATGGGCAGCGCTGTCCCACACGTGGGTGGGGTTGTGGGACTCTTGGGACTTTGGGTATAAGGACTTTAGGAATACTGTGTAAGGAGGTTATAGCCCAGTTAGGGGCAAGGTTATAGCTGCCAGCTAGTGGCAGAGGGTGGCATATATATCGTTGTGCATACTGATGATGTTGCACTGTTAAAGTATGATAATCTGTGTTGTGTTGCTATACAATATGATGTGATTTTATTGTGTTATTTGCTCATTCAGTAAACCTTTTAGCCATAACCCTGGTATATGTGGTTTCTGGGTGGGTTCCTATGCTAGGCCCATTCTACATTCCTATAGAATCCTACATAGGTGGAGGCGCTGACCAACGAGAACGTTCAAAGAGATTCACCCCAGGCTCTAACTAGCGGAGGCTCAGGCCTCCTGTGAGCCTGCCAGGTATAACGCACCACACCAGGTAACATTAGGTTCCCCGCACACACACACACTATATGCGATTGGGTGGGGGGGAATACCCGTTACACTTATATTAGTAGGCTTTATTTCCATCTACACTTGTGAGTACATTGGCTATTTTCCTTAAGATCCATGTACTGTAAGCATGTCCTTTTAGAATTTCATTTCACGGTATTTCACTGTTGCACCTATTTGAATCACTAAATCTGTGGGGAGTGATTTGTGCTAGCACTTTTCTTTTTCACCAATATATATAAATAGCAATGGCAATTTGGTTCTGCAAGGAATGTAGTGAGATTCCACATGTTGCTTTAAGTTTCACTAATTAAAATGTTAGGAACATAATGAGAGCCTTAGAACAATACAGATGTAGCCCAACCCACGATCTCTTGAGCCGCAGTAAAAATAAAAATAAAATTCTCTTGTTACTTTCTGGAAGTTGACAGCTGAGGGAAGCCACATCAGATGCATTTTATTCAAAAAGATGCTTCTGGCTGCATTGCTGTGGTTACTTTCTCCCGGAAATTCCTGACCATGTGAAAGTTATGTTTGGAGACCTTGGTGTACAATGTGATGCACAACATTTTGGACATTTGATGAAAAGGGAAGATCACCTGAGACATTGTGCATCCCTTTCTGAACGTTGAAATAACTTTTTTTTAATATAATAACATTGATTGAATGTATGAAACAAGGTATATTCATAATTTGAACTAATGAGATCAGGACATAATCCAAGAGGGACAGCCATTTTTAGTCAAACACTCACTTAGGAAACACTCACCTATGTAATATTAATAGAAGAGAAAGAATATGATAATGGTTTTATAGGTAAGAAGTGTCATGGTTGTTGTTTTTGTATTTTGCATACAGTACTTTTAGCTTTAACAGGCTGCACATTGCCTGTCATTTTTTGCCCGGACTATTGTAAAGTATGGTCAAAACAGAAGAAGAGAACTTTTACAGTATGCTCTTTTGTCTAATATGGATAATAATATGAATTACTTGTTTTCTGGTCGCTCACACTGAACAGAATTTGTTGAACAGTATCTTCTGATAATTTTGTTTGCTCTATAGTTGATACAGGTTGATTTACAATCCCAGGCATGTAATGTATCTTGTTGTGGACCACTTTTCCTTAATAAAGCTCCAACAGTAACATCTTATTGCTCTTATTCTGTATGTTTTGAACCTGTAAACTATGAGTTTCTGAGTGACAAGAACTATAGAGACTTATTTAGCATGTCAACATATAATATTAAAGGCAAAATGTTCAGAGCACTCACAGGTATTATTGAAAACTATGTGTAGATAAAGGTAAAAGACAAGCGCTACTAGTCAGATGAAACCAATATAAAGTAAATGGAAAAGTGATTGAGAGAAATGGGTGACCCAACCCCTTGCTCAAACCTCACTGGTGGGACCTGTTTCACGGGTTCCAAGGATTAAGTTTTGCTCAAAACATCCAGGGGGAGCATAGGGGAAGATAAGAGAACAAAATATACATATAAGTGCAGACGTTATGTGATTAAATGAGTATTTCAGCAGTGTCTTGGCTCGTATGGCTATTCTACTCACAGGAGCAAGGTATATTCAAAGCAGTTGGCAAATTGGGTTGCCACCCTTGAAGATGTCTGTGATCTGTGCCCCCCTGGCGATACTCCGTCAGCGGTATGTGTATAGAGAGAGGGAAAGACTACATAGTGCGATCAGTATGAAAAATGTTTATATATAGAAAACACAATAAAAATGCGCACTTACAATTTGCACAAAGATAAAAAGCATGTATCACATAATGTGAATGGAGGATATCCCGAAACAGCTCACCGCCTCCTTCAGGTCAGTCTGCTGGCTTCCGCGGCTCTGTGTCCTGGACCGGAGCTTCCTTCTGCGCGCCCGTCTGCAAGGTGTGACGTCACTGCATTCAGAGCTGGTTTCTACGGATCCTCTCCAAGACCAAAATTGGTCCGCAGGTAAACTCTACGCGTTTCGCCCAGCTACCAAACTGTTTCTCGGCTTCGTCAGGAGTGTGTTGTGTGTTCTATTGGTGGCTATTTATACATGTTGTTCAATTAAAAAAACGACTCAGTTTATTCAAAAAATCAATCAATTAGTCTAGATTGCACAAGGGAGTAGGTGTTGGAATCAGTGTTAATCCAATGAACCTGGGTACATAGGTGGCAATAGGATTTGGGGGATTATATTCTATTCATATCATGTATTGTGTTTAACAAATTCTAATGGGTATCAACAACAATTCAGCCCTTAATGGGTTTTATGATATGTCACCTGGCAAATGCTCATATTTCTAATATATGACAGTGGATATTGAGGTGTGTATAGCAAATACACATTAGGTATAACCATAATACAGATAGAGGAGAAAATAGGGATATATATTACAATAGATGCTAATAATGACCCTATAATTTAAAGGGAATTATTGACAAGTTAATACATTCAGAAATTCTGTGTGTGATTTAACAAGAGTGGTGGCATTACATCTTATCTGTGTTAGATTTTTAGTCACAGGTCAAAAGGAGACTAATGAGGCTTTAATTCAAAAGGTGTCATGGTTCATCAAAAAAGGCAAAAAATTCAAAAAATTGAAGACAACAATTTTGAGGACACTCTATGACACATTACAGGGTGCTTGACCCATAATATTAAGGGTGGGAATAATGGTACTATAATTCCTAATCACACATAGAAAAATAGAAAAATATTTGTACTGCAGTGATCAAGAAGATGGCGTGAGGGTGATCTAATAAGCAAAAGACTATAGTGACATATCATTAACAGTAAATGGTGCATATAAAGTGAATATCAATGGACATAGCTGATATGCAAAGACATCCTGCCTCTCACCTGTCTCCCCTACAATCTATCCTTAACGCTGCTGCCAGAATCACTCTACTCTTTCCTAGATCTGTCTCAGCATCTCCCCTCATGAAATCCCTCTCCTGGCTTCCGATCAAATCCCGCATCTCACATTCCATTCTTCTCCTCACTTTTAAAGCTTTACACTCTTCTGCCCCTCCTTACATCTCAGCCCTAATTTCTCGTTATGCACCATCCAGACTCTTGCGTTCTTCTCAAGGATGTCTTCTTTCTACCCCCTTTGTATCTAAAGCCCTCTCCCGCCTTAAACCTTTTTCATTGACTGCCCCTCACCTCTGGAATGCCCTTCCCCTCAGTACCCGACTAGCACCCTCTCTATCCACCTTTAAGACCCACCTTAAGACACACTTGCTTAAAGAAGCATATGAATAGGACTGTGGCTATTCTGAACACATGGCACATAAAGCTTGGCCCCCTGCAGATGCACTTACCAGAACTCCCTCCTACTGTCTCTGTACGTTCTCCCTACCTACCAATTAGACTGTAAGCTCCTCGGAGCAGGGACTCCTCTTCCTTAATGTCTAAAGCACTTATTCCCATGATCTGTTATTTATATTATCTGTTATTTATTGGATTACCACATGTATTACTGCTGTGAAGCGCTATGTACATTAATGGCGCTATATAAATAAAGACATACAATACAATACAATACAATACATATTTATACATAAAGGTATCCGAGACAGAAAGCCATTCTTGGAGGTAGATCTGAAACGAAAAGCAGGTGAGAGCAACAAGAGAGCAGAGGCGAGACTTAACTCCTACAGAAACTAATATACATATTGACATTTAATTCAAAAAAGGTGTGATGTCTATCTCAGCGTTTAATCCTCTAGGGGCTAGTGTTTTGAGACGGTGAATCCAAAAGGTTTCCCGTTTCAGAAGTTCTAAACCCCTATCACCTCCCCTCCAATGAGGTAATACATGTTCAATGGCTTTAAAGGTTAAGCCTGTCGTTTCCCCACCATGAAATTCAGTGAAATGATTGGGGATACTGTGGTTGGTTAATTTCCTTCTAATGCCACTAAGGTGCTCTATGATTCTAGTTCTTATAGGCCTGATTGTTTTGCCAATATATTGTAGCTTGCATGAACATTCTATCATGTAAACTACATGATCTGTTCTGCAAGTCATAGAGGTGTTAATATTAAAGACTTCACCCGTGACATTAGAATGGAACTTGGTATGTTCAGATGATTTAAACCGGCATGCCCTACAGGTGGAACAGCCATGAAAACCTTTCTTGTTCAACCATACATTATCCTTAGATTTTTTGTCCCTGAGTGCACTCGGGGCTAGTTTGTTCTTAAGGTTGCTTGCTTTGGTGAAGATTACATTGGGCTTCTCTGGAATGTTAGGGCCCAAAATGGGATCATTTTTGAGAATCTCCCAGTGTTTTGTAATAATCTTTCTCACTTCCCCGGCATCTCTACTGTATCCTGTCAGGAATGCATAGTCAAATTTGTTGTTTCTAGCTGTGTCTTTTTGTTTGGGTATCAGTAAATCGCCTCTATGAACTCTCTCAGCCTTCTTCCTAGCTAATTCTATTTTCTCCTCAGAATATTGTTTCTCCAGAAATCTGTCCTTTATTTTTTCTGATTGAGTATGGTATTGTTCAATGTCTGTACAATTTCTTCTGATTCTGGTAAATTGACTGGATGGAACATTGTCCATCCATCTTGGTAAATGGCAGCTGTCTCTTCTAATAAAATAGTTTTTGTCTATCTCTTTGAAATATGTCTTTGTTTTTATTGCTCCATTTTCAATATATATATTCAAATCTAAGAAATTAATTTGTTGGTGACTCCATTCACTCGTGAATTTTAAGTTGTAAGTATTGACATTCATATTGTCAATACATTTTAACAGAGTGTCTTCACCCCCTCTCCAAACAAAAATAATATCATCTATGTAGCGGCGATAGAGGACAAGATTCGCACCAAGCTCACCCTCCTCCCAGATGTTATGTTTTTCCCAATCTGAAACAAACAGATTGGCGTAGCTTGGTGCGAATCTCGTCCCCATCGCCGTCCCACATTTCTGTAAGTAAAAAGTGTGTGCATACCAATTGTTGTCTTCAATTTTTTGAATTTTTTGCCTTTTTTGATGAACCATGACACCTTTTGAATTAAAGCCTCATTAGTCTCCTTTTGACCTGTGACTAAAAATCTAACATAGATAAGATGTAATGCCACCACTCTTGTTAAATCACACACAGAATTTCTGAATGTATTAACTTGTCAATAATTCCCTTTAAATTATAGGGTCATTATTAGCATCTATTGTAATATATATCCCTATTTTCTCCTCTATCTGTATTATGGTTATACCTAATGTGTATATGCTATACACACCTCAATATCCACTGTCATATATTAGAAATATGAGCATTTGCCAGGTGACATATCATAAAACCCATTAAGGGCTGAATTGTTGTTGATACCCATTAGAATTTGTTAAACACAATACATGATATGAATAGAATATAATCCCCCAAGTCCTATTGCCACCTATGTACCCAGGTTCATTGGATTAACACTGATTCCAACACCTACTCCCTTGTGCAATCTAGACTAATTGATTGATTTTTTGAATAAACTGAGTCGTTTTTTTAATTGAACAACATGTATAAATAGCCACCATTAGAACACACAACACACTCCTGACGAAGCCGAGAAACAGTTTGGTAGCTGGGCGAAACGCGTAGAGTTTACCTGCGGACCAATTTTGGTCTTGGAGAGGATCCGTAGAAACCAGCTCTGAATGCAGTGACGTCACACCTTGCAGATGGGCGCGCAGAAGGAAGCTCCGGTCCAGGACACAGAGCCGCGGAAGCCAGCAGACTGACCTGAAGGAGGCGGTGAGCTGTTTCGGGACATCCTCCATTCACATTATGTGATACATGCTTTTTATCTTTGTGCAAATTGTAAGTGCGCATTTTTATTGTGTTTTCTATATATAAACATTTTTCATACTGATCGCACTATGTAGTCTTTCCCTCTCTCTATACACATACCGCTGACGGAGTATCGCCAGGGGGGCACAGATCACAGACATCTTCAAGGGTGGCAACCCAATTTGCCAACTGCTTTGAATATACCTTGCTCCTGTGAGTAGAATAGCCATACGAGCCAAGACACTGCTGAAATACTCATTTAATCACATAACGTCTGCACTTATATGTATATTTTGTTCTCTTATCTTCCCCTATGCTCCCCCTGGATGTTTTGAGCAAAACTTAATTATTGAAAACTAAACATATATTTTAGTAGAAAATGTATGAGTTAACACCATTAAAGCCAACCCACATACTGTTCAGTATTAGCACTGCAAGGAAGCTCACAGAATCAATAACCAGTAGAGAAAGACAACAAATATTAATGGATCATTTTAGTCACCAAGAAGAGAACTACAGATGCAGCGGCCGTTATCCGAACATTTCACGCGTTGGATCCCTTTGCTTAATAGGTGATGGATCTTGATTTCTCAAGATATTCTCGCATTAAGACGCGAGATTAGTAGTGTTTTGACCGAGTGCAGAAAATAGCATTTTAGCGTTATCTGCAATCCCGTCGAGAAACTGAAGTGGGCGATCGCGAGTTTGTGTCTTAAAGATGTACTGTAATTGCAATTCAACGTGTCTTTTATTGCCATACAGTACTTCAAGGGTGTGTAATTGTAATTTGAAGAATAGCATTATGAACGTTATGTGTACATACAGTATACATGGGAAAGAATGAATGAATACATACAATACTGTACATATTAAAGCAGATGCATATACAGAAATTCGTTTTTGTCTCTGGCGTAAAGAGCAAGAAACTGTTGCCTGCATATCTTTCTTGGTATTAGCAGGGGAATGTAGATAAATGACACATCTGATCAGACGCCAGTTTTGCAGACAGAGGGGATAAGCAGTCTCTACATTTTTTGCATTTGTCTTTATCCCAGGGTTTTGGCTTTTGCCCTCTGCCTTACTTACAGTAGTTTCCAGTGTTTTGGCTTTTGCCCTCTGCCATACTTAGTGAATTGCTCAGCTTAAACTCATTAGTGCTTATAGTGCAGGGGTCAGCAACCGGATCTTTTCGCTGCAACTTGCGGATCTCTGCAGTTTGCCAACACCCAGCTACTGCCTCTCTCCTTCACTATCCTGCTATCAAACCTCCTCTCTCTTCCCATGTCTCTCTCACTCCTCTCTCCCCATCTCTCTCTCTCTTCCCCACGTTTCTCTCTCCTTCCCTGTCTCTTTCTCCTTCCGCTGTCTCTTTCTCCTTCCCCCTCTCTCTCTCCTTCCCCCCTCTCTCTCTCTTTCCCCCTCTCTCTCCTCCCCCCCTCTCTCTCGCGCTCTCTCTCCTTCCCTCTCTCTCCTTCCCCTCCTCTCTCTACAGTATCTTTTTCTTTCCCCTCTATCTCCTTCCCCCTGTCTCTCTCCCTTTCCCTCTATCTCTCTCCATCCCTTCTCTCTCTTCGCCCCCTCTCTCTCCCCCTATATCTTCCCCCCTCTCTCTTCCACCCCTTCCTCCGCCTTCTCCTCTCCTTCCTCCCCCCCCTGGCTCTCCCCATATCTCGTTCTCCCACCCCTAAGGAACACACAAGATGCTGTGTGGTGTGGGGATTAATGGGGGACAGGGTTATATTTTGGGATTAAAAGGGGAAGATGGGGGGATTAATTAGGGGGGGGGCTGCTCCTTTAATTTGACCTGGGCCAAGATTTCAATTGATATATATATATACATTATATATAAACTATGATCAACTAAGTGAGCAAACTAACACAATAAAACAATAAAATGTAACAATAAATGCTGCCACAGTGTTACACTATACACAGTAGTAATATATGGAAAAAGAAAAAGAAACACAGGCGCAAATATTGCTATATAATAATAAAATAGAGCATAACATAGATTAGAAACAATTGCTGATATCTTTTAGATGAAATCTCTGAAATGAATAAGAAAGAGACAAAATATGGTGAAGTACGTTTTGTATTCTTGTACTGCGCAAAAGTAGAAAGCTACTTACAAAGTAGCAGATGATTTAGGCATGTAGGATACATAAACTCATCTCCTTCCTGCTGTTATGTGTAGCGGTCTGCCTCATCACCACGTGGAATGCCAAGATTCTGCGTGCTGTAACAGATCCGTCTGCAGCTGCCTTCCAGTTCTCCTGTGTTGCCCCTCGAGTCTCGCGAGATAGCGAGCGTGACGTCACTCAGCTTATATTTGTGCCAGAATCCTTTTCGATATCACATTATATTTTACAAATGATACATAGATGATCTTATTTTTATTTGGCAAGGGGGTGCACAATCACTTTTATTATTTATCAATCACTTGAATAATAATACTCTAAATTTATGTTTTACACACAATTTTGATTATCACCACATTCACTTTTTGGACTTGCTTTTGTTTATTGATGTAGATAAAGTCATACAAAGTGATACGTCTAGGAAAAACAACTCCCGTAACACATTTTTGAGGGCAGACAGCTGCCACCCCAGATCATTAATCAAAGGGATCCCAAAGGGACAATTTATACGCATGAAACGAAATTGCTCCACAGTAGATGACTTTAATAAACAATCTAGAGATCTACTGTATTAGAAAGGTTTGTAGCTAGAGGCAGCTAGGGTAGATCTAGAGAGGACATACCAGGAAGTGGCTCTTATGGACAGGTCATCCCTTTTTAGGGATCAGTCTACACATGTAAGGAATAGTTCTGCAAAAACCCCAATGTTTATTACCCAATATGGTGCTCAGTCTGAACAAATTAAACAAATTGTTAAAAAACATTGGATCCCACCCTTAGAAATATTTTCAATGAAGGACCGAAATTTGTCTTCAGATGAGCTAAAACTATATTGAATTCTGTATCTCCCAGCCTATACCAATCCTCTGATAATGTCACAAAGCAAAATCCCCTTCCTGTTGTGTGAGGATTCGGGGGTCACGGCGGTCGCAGCGTGACCCCCCCTTACCTCTCAATGTACCCGCTGCTGCTGGACGCCCCCCTCGCCAGTCCCGTCTGTTTCCCGCGATTGGGGGACTCCCCCTTCGTCCCAGGCGGGTGGCCGCTGTCCCGCGGGTGGCTGGGACTCCAGTGGCGGTGTTGTCTCACAGGCGCGCGCTTCCCCTAATTACGGAGCGCGCGCGCCGGATCAAGTTAATTTATTCACTGCTCCTGCAGTGAGGCCCCGCCCCCAACACACATACAGCCGTCAATCATGCGACAAGACTGCTCACATGCATTCTTCCTTAGGCAGCCTATCCAGGACAGCTCCATGCACTCCTCCAGGTCTGCCCCCTCTTCCTATTCGCCAGCCGCACTATATAATTCCTGTCCTACCTCTCTCACATCGCTCGACATAGTCTCTGCTATGGACGTCTATTCTGCTCTCCCTTTGTCTTCGTTTATTCAGGTTGCGACCCGGCTTGGCGGACGTTCCTATCTAGCTCTAGACCCCGACTCCCACTTGACCTTGCATCTTCTCTCATCCCTTGACCACAGCTTGGACCTCGACCTCCCGGATCTCTCTTTCCCCGACCTTGGCTAACGGCAACGACTTTGTCTCTTCTTTACCGGTACTGGCAAGTATTGCTACACCTATTCACACCTGGCCTGGCAATGCCAAAACACCACACTCCGAACACGCTCCTTCTGCTGCGGGTGCGTGCACATATACGTCCCCATCTGAGTATAAGGGACGAGTCTGGTCTGCGGGCAGCACCGGCATAACATTATGTTGAGCCCACAAGATGCAGACCAGACTGACATGGCCTCCATGATGACGGCCATGTATCAACAAGTCCAGGCCCTAACTGATCAAATGGCTCTCCTGACTCAACAGGTACAAGACCTTTCATTTCAGGCACCACCTGTGGCTGCACCACCACTGTCGCCAGAACCAGTATCCGCCGTGACCTCAGGCCCGAAGATCCCGGCACCTAAACCGTATGCGGGGGATCCGCACGCCTGTCGCGGTTTTCAAAAATCAATGCGAGATCCAGTTTGAGATGGCTCCGCAGCAGTACTCCACTGGTGTAAGAAAGTGGCATATGTGTACAGCCTACTTACAGGGAATGCGCTGGCATGGGCCTCCCCGATTTGGAAACTACATCCCGAAATCACCCGCGATTACGCGCCTTTAGACGAGACTTTCGACAGGTCTTCGATATCCCCGCACGCCAAGAAACTGCCTCTGACTGTTTTCTTGAGCTTTCTTAGGGACGTCATTCCGTGGCCCATTACACCTTGGAGTTCAGGACCATAGCAGCTGAGACATGATGGGACCAGGAGGCTTTAGTCTCAGTCTTCTGGTGAGGCTTAACGGATTCTGTGAAGGACGAGCTCGCCTCACAACCCAGGCCAGGGCTTCTGGAGGAACTCATCTCCCAAGCCAATCGAGTGGATCAGCGCCTTCAGGTATGCCGCGCTCAGCGACAGCATCCCCGATTTATGCCCTTCGGTGCTCCTTTTCCCAGATTCTCTCCAACCACAGGACCTGCCGTCTCCCCGCTACCTGCTCTGGAGGCTCCAGAGCCGATGAAACTTGGAGTCCAGTATCCCCGGACACCGATACAACACGCTCACCAAGCCGGTGGATTATGTTATTACTGCAGATCCTCCGAGCATCTGGTCCATGTATGTACACTACGCCCGGGAAACGACCAAACCCAGTGAGTACGAAGTGGCTCTCCTTGGGTGCTAAATCTCCTTGTCCCCTTTCCAGGATGGAACTTCCCAAAAAGTTGACCATTCCCGTCTCTCTCTCGGGTCCTACCCTCCGCACCTCCACTGCAGCATTTATCGATTCCGGCGCAGGAGGAAATTTCGTGGACCAAACCTTCTCTGAACAGAATCAGATTCCACTCGTTAGGAAGAAGTGTCCCATTGCCTTGGTCGGAATCGACGACCATCCGCTCACCCCGGCATACATTTCCTTGGAGACTTGCCCCCTCACCCTTTCCTTTCATTCCCACAAGGAGACCCTGGCCTTTGATGTAATCCATGCTCCCGGAACGCCAGTCACCCTTGGCTTACCTTGGTTGCAGAAGCACAATCCTCACATCAACTGGACATCGCAAGATCCCATTATCTGGAGGTCAAGTTTAAAGGAACCATCTCCACCAGTGGTACTTCCGCCTCAACTGCTGGCCAATACATCCAACCCTAAGGGAGGTTTACCCGGTCCGTATGCTGATTTTCTGGAGGTCTTCAGCAAAACTCAATCCGAACTACTACCTCCCCACAGATCTTACGATTGTCCGATAGACTTGGTACCTGGTTACAAATTGCCCAAATCTAAATCCTACCCCCTCTCTCTACCTGAGATGGAAGCCATGAAAGAATATATCCACGAGAACCTGAAACGGGGCTTTATACGGCACTCCAATTCACCCGCGGGAGCTGGATTCTTTTTCGTCAAGAAAAGGGACGGTACTCTCAGACCATGTATAGACTACCGGGGACTGAACCGCATTACGGTGAAGAACCGTTACCCACTTCCACTCATCTCTGAACTATTCGACAGACTTCAAGGTGCTAACCTGTTCTCCAAGCTTGACCTTCGCAGGGCATATAATCTTATTCGCATGCGGGAGGGCGACGAATGGAAGACCGCCTTCAACACCCGTAGCGGCCACTACAAATATCTCGTGCTGCCCTTCGGTTTATGGAACGCCCCGGCGGTTTTTCAGGACTTTATCAACGACATCTTTCGGGATGTCCTTAATCATTTTGTAATTGTTTATCTGGATGACATCCTTATTTTTTCCAAGAATCTACAGGATCATATCATCCATACCAAGTTTGTACTCTCCTGCCTCCGAGAGAACCGATTGTTTACCAAGATGGAGACATTTCTCTTTCACCAGTTTACCACCTCTTTTCTTGGGTATATTATTTCCAACACGGTATTGGCCATGGACCCTGAGAAACTTAAAGCCGTAATAGATTGGCCGCAACCCGACTCCCTCAAGTCCATTCAGCGGTTCCTAGGCTTTTCCAATTATTACCGGAAGATTATAAGTAACTTCTCCACCATCATCGCCCCGATCATGGCACTGACCCAAAGAGGAGCTGATCCTTCGTCTTGTCTCCTGAGGCAGTCACAGCTTTTGAAACACTGAAACAAGCATTTGTCTCAGCTCCCATACTTCGACACCCGGACACCAATTTTTCTTTCACCCTAAAGGTAGACGCTTCGGACTGCGGGGCCGGCGCTGTCCTATCCCAAAGATTTTCTCCCCAGGATAAACTTCACCGTTGTGGTTTTTTCTCAAAGAAGTTTTCCCCAGCTGAGAGGAACTATGATGTGGGCAATAGGGAACTTTTGGCCGTCAAGATGGCCCTTCAGGAATGGAGGCATCTGTTGGAAGGGTCAAAAGAGCCATTCACTATTTTCACGGACCACAAAAATCTTTTATACATCGATAATGCCCGCCGATTAGGTCCCCACCAAGCCCGCTGGTCGTTATTTTTCTCCAGGTTTAATTTAATTTTGTCTTACATTCCCGGCACTAAGAACATCAAGGCGGATGCTCTCTCTAGACAATATTCTTCTGATGAGAGACCGGAGAAGACTACAGAGTCTATCCTTCCAAAGCAAAAGATCCTCGCAGTCGCTACATTAAAAAATCTCGAGAGGATCATCAAGTCTCAAAGACACCTTCCTAGCGATCTTGAGATCCCAAAGGACACCTTATACTTGGAGGCCAAGTTTATTCCGGAGATTCTGGAATGGGGGCATGCTTCCCGTTTGGCAGGACACCCAGGCTATAAGAAGACTTTGGATCTCGTCCAAGCACCTTCTGGTGGCCAATATGTCCAAATCCATCCTTGAATTTACACGGGCCTGTCCGGTATGTGCACGCAATAAGATTCCTTGCCAGAGTCCCCATGGTCTTCTTTTGCCCTTACACATCGCGGAGCGCCACTGGTCTCACATATCCCGAATGGCATGAACACCATTCTAGTAGTGGTGGATCGGTTTTCCAAGATGGCACATTTTATTCCTCTCAAAGGATTACCCTCCTCACCCGCCCTAGCCGATATTTTCTCCAAAGAAATTTTCCGGATCCATGGCATACCCACGTCCATCATATCGTATCGTGGCTCTCAATTTGTTTCCAGATTCTGGAGGACCTTCACCAGAAGACTGGGCATTGCTTCCTCCTCTTCAGGATTACACCCTCAATCTAAGGACAGACCGAGAGGGTCAATCAATCTCTCAGGTGCTTCGTCTCTGACTCCTAGGATGACTGGGCGGAATTACTTTCATGGGCTGAGTATGCCTTTAATTCCTCCTGGAATGAATCCACTGGTGAGACACCTTTCTTTATTAATTACGGCTTTCACCCGGCATACCTACCTATTTCCAATATCTCCTCTGGAGTTCCAGCTGTGGATGAACACATCTCCCTCCTACAGGACTCTTGGGCTAGAATTCAATCAGCACTTCAAAGGGCTTCCCTGTCTTCTAAAGTCCAGGCTGACCGCCGTCGCCGACCTGCACCCAACTACAAACCAGGGAACAAGGTTTGGTTGTCTACTAAAAATATCCACCTCAAAACCCCTTCCCCCAAATTGGCACCTAGGTTTTTGGGACCATTTCCTATCGTGGAGCAGGTAAACCCGGTGGCATTCCGTTTTCAATTATCTCAAAGCATGAGAATTCCTAATGTTTTTCACACATCTCTACTCAAGCCGTTCATTTCCAGTCCTCTCTTTCCGGACCACACTCTGAGACCAGACCAAGTTATTGTACAGGGCAACGAAGAGTATGAGGTCCAAGCCATACTGGATTCCCACCTCTTGAGAGGTAAGGTTCAATTCTTGGTCCATTGGAAGGGCTTTGGACCCGAAGAGAGGTCTTGGGTACCTCTCAAAGACATCCACGCACCTGGACTTCTCAAACGCTTCCGTAAGAAGTTCCCATCCAAACCGTGGGATGATCGTCCTGAGGCCAACCCTGAAGGGGGGGACTGTGAGGATTTGGGGGTCACGGCGGTCGCAGCGTGACTCCCCCTTACCTCTCGATGTACCCGCTGCTGCTGGATGCCCCCCTCGCCGGTCCCATCCGATTTCTTCGATTGGGGGACTTCCCCTTTATCCCCGGCGTGTGGCTGCTGTCCCGCGGGTGGCTGGGACTCCGGCGGCAGTGTTGTCTCACGGGCGCGCGCTTCCTTTAATTACGGAGCGCACGCAGGATCAAGTTAATTTATTCACTGCTCCTGCAGTGAGGCCCCGCCCCCAACATACACACAGCCGTCAATCATGCCACAAGACTGCTCACCTGCATTCTTCCTTAGGCAGCCTTTCCAGGACAGCTCCATGCACTCCTCCAGGTCTGCCCCCATCTTCCTATTCGCCAGCCGCACTATATAATGCCTGTCCTGCCTTTCCCACATTGCTCAACATAGTCTCTGCTATGGACGTCTATTCTGGCTCTCCCTTTATCTTCGTTTATTCAGGTTGTGACCCGGCTTGGCAGACATTCCTATCTGGCTCTAGACCCCGGCTCCCACTTGACCTTGCAGCTTCTCTCATCCCTCGACCACAGCTTGGACCTCGACCTCCCGGATCTCTCTCTCCCCGACCTTGGCTAACGGCAACGACTTTGTCTCTTCTGTACCGGTACCGGCAAGTATTGCTACACCTATTCACACCTGGCCTGGCAACGCCAAAACACCACACTCCGGACACGCTCCTTCTGCTGCGGGTGCGTGCACATATACGTCCCCACCTCAGTATAAGGGACGAGTCTGGTCTGCGGCGTAACACATTGGCACTTTCAGATGTTCCAATTGTAAAATATGCAAATACATGAGCATGAGTTCAGAGTTTTTTTCCACAATGACAGGCCGGCAGTATAAAGTCAGGACATTTATTAATTGCAACACACGTTTTGTTGTCTACCTCCTGACCTGCCACTGTGGAAAACAATACATTGGTCATACTATTCGAGCCCTAAAGGGTAGAATAATGGAACATGTGCGATTCATTGAAAGAGGTGATTTATTACACCCTGTATCTCATAATTTTTCCTGCTGTAACCAAGGTGGCTTGGGAGGATTTTCCTTTATGGGAATTGAACAAGTCACTTGCTCAATCAGAGGTGGTGATAAACTGAATGCACTTAATCGACGTGAATTATTTTGGATATTCCCCATGAGGAATAGGGTACCATCTGGTCTCAATACAGATTGGGATCTGGGCCCATTTCTGGATAAGTGAATTATTTTCCATTCCAATAAATAAACTCCTCATTCCTATACCTCATGGTGAATATCCTATGGCTATATATGTGTGTTCATTGAGTGTGAGTTTCTCTTTAGTATACACTTTATGTGTATACATATACACTCCTTTATATACACATTGATAATGATACCTTCATCTGTATTATGTCTTGAAATATATTCTATACAAGAGATCTCCTATTGTGAACTATTATAACATTATAAATAATACTTGATATAGTGTAAAATATGTAATTATATATCCTCATGTTCTATTTTTCAATTTTTCAATTTTTTATTTTAACATTTTTTACTTTATGGATAATACAATATACCGGTTGTGTTTTCTTGTCCATGCATTTTGTAGAGATGTATCAGATGGGGTCATCAATTAGGGTTGGGTGTAATTAAACATTACACTAATATATATATGAGTTGTTTAATTATTAAAATAAAAATTTACATTTACCCTTATCACCTATCCCTCCTCGATGCCTCCTGACCCGCAGCCTCGGTTTCTAGTTAGGGCTCCATATACATGTACAGATTACACAGTCATAATCCTATACTTACCATTTTCTTTCTAGGAAATACAGTAAAAAACATACAGAATAGATTTGGGTTGTATATTGTGAATTTATGTACTGTGGAATCATTCTTTTAATCATATTCTATTTATTTTATTGTATTTCATATGAGCACTCTTTGTACTAACCCATGGCTAATATGTATCTTTATTTTGTTTATTGGGTGTTGCGCAGCTTAGTTTGCGCATGCGCACGCTTCCAGCCCTATGTGTTGCGCGTTGTTTGAGCGCGGTGGTTGGATGTGATTGGCGTGGTGCGATTGGCTGGCGCCGCCTTTCCCCGCCCTTTGAGGTGCCGCCATTGCCTTGACACATCTACCCACTACCGGTTACTGCGCAAGCGTGTAGCCGGAGTGCTTGTTAGAATTGTCAGGACTCCAAATTGGTTGCTAGGGGCGGGACCATCGGTTGCTGGCCCGCCACGCCGGTCCCCTTTTGCCATCGTGTTTTGAGACTTGCAGGATCATGGGCTTGACGTGCATGTGTGCATCTTGCTAGTGTTGTGCAACAAAATGCGTGCTGTTGCCGCCGATCTCCCGCCCTGTACATAGCCTCCATTGTCCCAACGGATCTATTCATGGCCAGAAACTGCGCAAGCGCTTAGCCTGAGTTGTTGTAAGACCTGTTTGGACTCCGGATTGGTTGCTAGGGGTGGGACTATCAGTTGCTAAGCTCGCACACATAGCCTGATCTCTCACACATCAGGAGATCATTAGTAATTATAGAGGGTGTGTTGCTCTTGTGCTATGTTCATTGGTCATTTGTTTTAAAATGTCTCTCTATATATTTGTCAATAAAGTTTGTTGTGTATACCTTGACAAAGCGCTCTGAGAAGCTTTTTGCCCTTTTTTTTTTGCCCTTTTCTTGTCCTCATGACCATTAAATAATTATTTTTTATGGGAAACGCACTCTCCTGTTTGTTTATTTTTCTATGGACATTTGTTGTAGTGCTCCACCATTCTTCCTTTTTTTTGTCATACCCACTGGACGGAGGCAAACCTAAGGACCCCCACTGCTGGATTACATGGACGTTGCAGCTTCAAAAGTGAGTCACTTGCTTGCTACATGTTTTCCTGGCTATGATCTCTGACATTTTGGTATGATCTAGGGTGAGTTATATGCTTATGACTCCTGGTGCCAATGTGTGTTAATTTCTCACTATGTGGTGAGTTCACTATCCAGGAGTTTACACCCAATACCTGTTGTCTTCAATCAAGTATTTCTCTTGGGGATCCTTCTACAAGTATTCTTTACTCATTCAATTATACTGTCTGTTATCGGTCTTTAGCACCACGCATTTACATTCTACATATAACAAAAGACAAAAAGTCCCAGTGCTACATCCAATATGACAATTTATATAGTTAAAAACTTAACTGTATTTCTTTTCATAAGTGATTGTCATTTAATTACGTCAAGGTATCCCCTCTTTTGAAAATCCTAGCACTACTGTAACTGAAAAGCTCTCCTAATCTCTCCTATTGTGGGAGAACTGTTTTACTAGACTGGTTATTCACAGGTGCATAACAAGATCTGCCATTTAAAAGTGGGGAGAGTGAGCTTAAACCCAGGGAAATCTGTCCCATCCGTTGCGTCCCTGCAGTTCAGCCACAGAGGAGATTTTCCAGCTGGAGTCTTCATCCCCTGAGTGTGACCAGAGACTGAGATTGTGGATTCGATGTGGAAGCGGTCAAGCAGGGGAATTGTCTTGGAGGAGTATCCGGATTCTTGCATACATCTGCATGTGAATATCTACAGATGCAGCGGCCATTATTTTAATAAATCACGGCACCGTTTTCGTGTGCGCTGCTGTACTCCAAGCAGCATGAACGTGGTCAATCGCCCCAGGCACATATGTTTATCGCGGGTTCTTTGTTTGAATTTCATGGATTGTGTGCAATTAAATGCAATGAAATGAATGAATTGTAATTTGTACAGTTCTGTGCTACAGTGTCAATTACAGGTGTTTAAAAACCAGAACACTAAAATGCCATTTTCTGCACTCGCCTGCACTTGCATCTTAAGGCGGTACGGTTGGAAGAAATCCCATGCCATGACATGGGTATTCTGAGGTATACACTGCGTGAAGCGTTTCAATAACGGCCGCTGCATCTGTATGTCAGAGAGTTAACGCTCAATTCATTTTTTAAGAATTTTTAATCATGAGTTTGGAATAAAATAAAGATGTATTATTTTGTGTCTAGAATTAGGACTTGTCTAGTAAGTGCACAGTATAGGGTTCTGTTTTTTTCTGATTAAATTCAATCTTTTTAATAAGAATACAGTAGCAGCACTTTCTTTCAAAGTTATGCTTCACCTGAGACTTTAAGATTCATTTTATAGTGCTTATTAAAGGCTTGTACTGTATGATGAAAAAGTTGCCGCTTTACAGATTTACTCTGATAAAGCTTGTGCTCTTTTTTGCCCAATATGCTTCAATCGCTCATGTTGGATGGAGTTTTAATTTTAAGTGGACACTTCATCTGCCTCGGTTTGTATGCCTCCTCAATACCCACTTAATTAATCTTCAGATTTAATGATTTTGAGACACTTGTTCATCTTCTTTTGTTGAAAAACAGAATCAACAGTTTATCAGATTATCTGTTGATTTCTTAACAAACTAGAGTTTTGAGTGTTTAAGATGTTCAAACCATGCAGTCTGTGTTCTTTCTCGCCTCTTAAATTTGGGGGAAAGCAAAAGCCTAATTCATATGAAAGTGAGAAAAACCTTTAAGACAAAAGTGTAGAACTGTTCGTATGTCTTCTTGTGTTGTACAATAAAATATAGTGATTTTCATGTAAGGGCCTTGATGCAGTAAGGCTGCGAAGACACGTGGGTGGTCTGAGTATAGGCTTTTATTCAACCTCAAAACGTGGCACACAAAAGAGCTTACTTTCAGCATATCAGAATAAAAAGAGATCACTTTTAGCATGTTAGAACATTCTTTAGATCATATTACTATTACTACATATTACTACTATTAGTGAGGGCGGTTAGAGGGGCTGTAATTGTGGAATACAGTAGTTTGGGATGAAGCAATGGTAATAACCTGCTAAACCCAAAAGATAACATACCTGTGTTTTTGTCCATGGGATTTGGACTTCCTACGGGAGAGTTACCTTACTGGTCAGTGGCCTTACTTTCCCACCACCAACAGCATAGTCGAGTTACTTTGTTTAGGCCTCCCTAAAGTGCATCTATTGTGGTTGGCGGTGATACCTTACACTCTCAAAGACCTAAGGACTGCTTTTAGTCTGATTAGATGGGCCGCCAGTGTTTACTGTAAATGAAGATGTAATCTAGGTAGGCTGTAGCATAAGCCCTATGAGGTCTTAAGACCTTATTCATAAGTCTCTTGAACATGGCCGGGGCTCCATGCAGAGCCCCAGGATGTGTGTCATCCTGGTTCACCTAGAACCCAGACTGAGGAGAGCTAGGCTTTTAAAGCTCTCTAGTGAGCCAGCTGAGAACAGGCTAATTAACACTCTCAGGCTGGGATTTAACATGTCACTGCTGGGCTCAGCATTAATACATATGTTAGATAAATATACATGGAATCCACTCTGTCACAGGCGTGCATTTCCCCAACTCTCCTAGCCAGTGTTATTGCTGTCAAAAAAATGCCTTGAGGGTTAATCTCTCGTATCACAAGGAGTGAAGAGGCTTAAAAAGGTGGCAAAGCTAGATCTTCAAGTACAATATAAAGGTTTCAGGCAGAAACAAAATAATTAATTCTGACTTCAAGTTCTCAACAATCATCAATAAACAAACAAAATATTTGTTGGAGATAAGTGAACATTGAAAAAAGCTCCTAATGCAGAAACCTGAAAGTTGAGGAAATATAATTGCAGCAATTCTGCCAATACAGTAAATTTTGTTTTACCTGAACCCAACCTCATGCATGGTCACCTGATGTTTAGGAACTCCCAGATTCAGGGGAAGTGAAGCTGACGGACCACTTGCAAAGCTGGAAGATTAAAAATGGCCATGTGGTTAGGGCTTTCTCTGGCAGACTTTATAGTGGTGACCCAGCAGATATGTAGCTTTCAGACCAGTTCATCAGCGCCTGGCAATAAATTAGTTCTGTCCTCATGGATGGAACACTACTACTGTCCACAAGGCTTGAGACACAGCTTTAAGACTGCCATTGTTATTGCAATGCAGGACTCTCCCACTTCCTGGTTAGCCCTATTTAAAGTCTAGAAAGTGCTTCAGTTCCTGACATTGCTACTCAGTTCCTGTTTTGCCCATGTCCTGTACTTCTCTCCTGCCCAGCTAGGTACTGTA
This sequence comes from Ascaphus truei, assembly GCF_040206685.1. Taxonomy (NCBI): domain Eukaryota; kingdom Metazoa; phylum Chordata; class Amphibia; order Anura; family Ascaphidae; genus Ascaphus; species Ascaphus truei. Next base: position 62,042,208 of record NC_134486.1, read on the forward strand.
TATTGAGCCTCAGTCATTCCCCAGCATTCTCAGAGTAGCTCTGTTACTGTAAGGGCAAAAGGCTAATCAGCTTCAAGCACCACATATTTTCTGAGAAGGAAAGGGGGATATTTAGAGTGAGGTTTGAGGGGATACATATACAACTTGAGACACCACTAAATTGAACAACTCCTCCTACTCCAAAATGTATTTATGGATAGTTTCAATTCTCAACTTACAAAATTACCATGTCAAAACATGAGGTTTTGCATGGACAATAAAATATTCCCGTTTGTCTGGGATTTGCCATTCATGTTATACCAAATTATTTACTACTTGATAAACCAGAAAATGTCTTGTTTTCTTGGAGTCCCCTAAAAAGTTTCTGTCTACAATGTTTCTGTATATCGTCTTTCTCCATAGCATGACATATTCTATTGTTCATCCTAGCCACAGTAAAGTGTCTGCATTAAAGTTTTAGGGATGCCTTTAATTTCCTCCTCCTTCTCAGAATATTAATAATCTAATTAGATTTGGCAGCCTCAAACGTTCCAATTACTGGAAATGTCATCCATGTAAAGATGTCATTCTTCTGCACCAATATTTTTACTATAATTTTTACATACTTACTGTAGGATAATTATTAGGCAACATACACATAAAGTGAAAGTGTAAGATTTGAAATGGTTCGCTTTGGCTAAACAATTCTTGGGCTTATTTGGAACCACATCAGGAAATCCAACGTCAAATTAGTCATTAGGGGAAGCAGTAGGCACAAATGTGATTGCAATCATGCAAAATCAAACATTACAAATACTTGTATGATGATTTCTAGCACGTAGTATTTGTTAAGTTACCATGATAACAAAATAATTTAAATATTATGTTGCACTTACAGTATCTCCTGATAAAGTTGCCTAGCAATAAAACACATTGAGAGTGAACAATTGATCATTCAGCAGTGACGTTGGAAGCTTGTCCCGTGTGGAGCAGGCCGAGCAGAGGTCAGAGTGAGAGTTCAGTGAACCAGACAAATGCACAGACCAGAGGAAATCGGACTATGGGAGCATGCACTTCTCTTTTCTTCTGATTACAAATGCAAAAGCAAGACCAGCAGCCCAGCCAAGAGACAGAGTATACAGAACACTACTATAATTTAAAGATACTGTAAGCAGCTTTGAATCTCCCTCCAAAGTGGGGTTGGCACAAATGACTTATCTAATTGGCTGCATCATGCTGAATCTGGCCTAGAAGGGGACTCTATTCTGATAATAAGTATGCCTGCTTTTATCATTATACTGTACTGTATACAGTAAGTAAAGGTTTAACACTACTGCAGCTGTGTTATCAGTTACTACTGACTATGCATTCATTTGTTTTTACAAAACAGTTAATGTAACTAGTTTTTCAGGAGACTTTTGTCCATATTTAATGCTGTTTCATAAGATACTGTACCTTTTGATGCCAGATGACACCTTACAGCCTATTAACTTGAATTTACTTGAATAGGGCAGAAATAATCATCCAATGCTCTGCTTAATTAATATTTATGCGTAATATTTATGCATAGTATCTATTATACAAAGTACTACAGTGTGTACATTTTGAATGTAAGCTACTGTAAGTAGAGAATGTGATTCTTAATTTTATATGTTTAATCTTCAGGGAATTCTGGTTTAGTGATATTTGATTAAACCTTTAAATAAGCATGATTGTTGGCTGTAACCACAATCTCAATTACTTTTTTTTTAAATTAGAGATACAGTAGCTCTTGTGGTTTCATTTTGAGTTTGCCTCTCTAAATTTGGGAAACGTGATTGGGAGCACAACAATACATGTAGTTATAATAATGTAAGCTGTGTATATATAAATATATATTTATATTATTTTGTATATTTTCTCTTTCCCAGAGTTTGTTAGCCGAAATTTCACTTGTGGATTCTCTTAGCACATTTACCATTGGAAATCGTGTAACTGTTCTTTATGTCCAACTACCACAATGTTATTAGGTGCCACATGTAGACTCTAATAATCACACCTATTCTTTATGTGCTTTTCTAACCTTTTCTTCTAGTTATATAGTAATAGTAAGTAAAAAATCTCTCCATGCGCTTGATGGCTAAAGTGTACCAATTGCCCTTTTTTGTCTTCACAGCCAATGTGTACTGAGCATCTGTCTTCTTGAGTACTGTAGAAGTACTGTGCTTTTTCCTTTATATGTTTGCCTTATACACTAAAGAATCCGTATTACACACCCATGAGTGGGAAGCAGTTTCTTTTTAATGATTTCCTTGCTGCATTTCAGAGTAAAGGATCATATAGTGCAGTGTCTGTATCTTTTATTGCAATCTTGTGAGTGTTTATGCTAGTAATACTATAATGATATAAGCAAAATGTATTGTGATGAATTATTTTCATACAGTACATAGAGCATACTGTAAATACATAAATAAATAAAATATGTAAAAAATGCAATGTGTACTTAATGTGTCTAAAAAAAAAATATGGATATGACTTTGTCCTCTTACTACATGAAGGTTCATGATATAGCTGAAATTCTTTCAAATCTAAGGCTATCTCACATTTTAATCTGGTCTGTAACTGTTTCATACGCCCATAATATATATTTTCTTTAACTGTGCATGCAATGTCTTGTATATAATATATACCCTGTTCATTTATGTAACTGTATTTGTAACCATGTATTATTTGTCTTAACTCTGTGCCCAGGACATACTTGAAAACGAGAGGTAACTCTCAATGTATTACTTCCTGGTAAAATATTTTATAAATAAAATAAATAGCATTAGCGTGATGAAATTAAATCTACCAATGTGTCCAGAACAGAATGTACTGAAGAACACTGGACATGACAGCCTACATTACTTTGTTTGATTGTTTGATTGTTTTACTGATATTTAGACCTTTCTTTATACATTAATTAGCCAAAGGTATTATTATGCAGTATTAGAAGATTAAAATGAAAGTTTTTTCTAAGTGGGGGTGTAACTTTCTTTTAATTTTACTCCTTCCTGATTCTATTTGATCAGGTTTGGTGTCTTTAGATTGGGGTGTTCACAGTGAAAAAAAGATATAATTTCTAACAAACATAGCATTAAATAGAAAAAACTTGATGTCACAATAAAATTGATTATGTTATTGAATGTACAGAAGATGTTCCCTTAGATAACAAATCATGTTTTCTCATTTGGTAAGTGAGAATTCTGAATCTTTATTAGGTCTGTTGGCATTTATTGAATTTTTTCATTTACCTTTTTGACCATGTATTTTCCTTATCAATCTAAGGGAAATTTTATAGACACTTTGTACACAGGATTTGGAAAGTTATGTCTTAAAACCATAGTACCTTCCAAGAGAAATCTCAAGTCTTTTTGTCCTTGAGGGAATTAAAGAATAAGAACCTGTATCTTGGTTGAATCATACAAGCAGCTTCCTTCATTTTCCTGTAGCATCTTTTCCACAGACACTTCCTAACATTTGAATGGAGTAAACTTACACATTGATTCAAATGTTCATAAATCTTTCTTTGTCGTTGCATTCTCCATATTGACTGCAGAAGGCATGCTGCTTTATTCTGGCGACACAGCTGGCGAGTTTTCATTCCTCTGTAGGTTTCCCACTTAAAAAAACCCCACCATATGTAGAAGACAAGTGCAGAGGTACAACCAGGGAGACATAGATTGGGGAAATAAAAAGTGGCAGTTATTAGCCCATAGCTTCAAAACAATACAGCTTCATATCAGCATAAACAATCCAAACAGGCCTATCCTTTTGTAAGTGCTTACTCATACTTACCAGTCTTTATCTGCAGGGATGGGAGGCTTGGCCTCTTACCAACCTCTGACCTCAGACACCAAAGAGGTGCCTATTAGCAGGATGCTCTTTATATCAGTCTCTGGGTCTGGGCTCTTGTGCCGTGTAGTGCACATTCTGGCGTTTTTCATGGACCCTGTATCCTAGAATAGAGGGTATGGTTACTTGGATCTCTCTGTCCGCACACACCTCCCCTGTTCTAGAGAGATCCATGCAGTTTTTTCAGCACACTTTTAAACCTGTGTAATGAGCCAAGTGGATACTGGCTAATTGACTCTATCTACAATTAACCAGCTCCCTGCTGGACTCATCAGCTGCAGACAGGCTTTATATGTGCAGTCTTTTATGCAGAATGTGTTAAAAATATCAATCAAGAAGCAATTACAGCCTGCGATGCGAAGGCACTGTGTGAAAAAGGTGCCTGTGTACCAAGGGGCCATTTCAGCCTGTATTACGAAGGCACTATGTGAAACTAGGTACAGTACATGTTACCACTCCTGTTGGGTAGTCATGTGGAAAACCTAATTAGGTGTCTAAACATTGAAATAAGGCAAAATGAAAATGTCCGCTTAATAGTGTGTAGCAGGGAGGCAGATGTTTTCACGCGCTACTCATCCTTCTTCTTGCCAATTCCCAAAATGTGGTACTTCCCTGTGATAGTAATCCTTTGAATGAGTTCGTAAAAGCCAAAAATCTATATGGTGCAAATCCGCTGCTCCATTTATCTGTTGGTCTGCTCCATTATGTTCTGGTGCATGACTCCGTGTAAAGGGAGATCCAGTGCTGCTGTTAATTAGGGTGCTTTAATGATGTCAAAGCATGTCTATGGAAGCTTCAGTACTGTAAGCAATTCCCATATTCTCCTCTTCCCATAATAAGCACCGCCGTGGAAGAGTAAGGAGTTTTTACTCCAACTTTGTGTGTTCACATAGGGGCAATGCAATCGGAGCTCAGTCGACCACATGACCAATATACAAAAGCGAAAATGAGGAGAAATAATAATAAAACGTGTGTGATGCAGGGTACATGCAACCACACACGCGGGTTCTCTTGATAAGGCTTCTTTATTGAGCCTTAAAAACATACAGCACACAAAACAAAATAGCTTCTCTTCAGCATACCAAAACAAAATAGCTTCTCTTCAGCAGACAAAAACAAAATAGCTTCTCTTTAGCATAGAAACCAAGGCAGCTTCTCTTCAGCATGCAGGACACAGACAGTTCATCACACATGTACTTTGAAAAAAAGACCTTATAGCAGTAATCTCTTCAGTATTTCAGTCCTGTCTCCTGACCAGCTAGCCTGCATGTGTGTACAGCCTGGGATTTTTAAAACACCTTGATTATGCAGCTGAAGTCAGACTAATTAAGCAGCCCTTCTCAACTGAATCTTAACCTCATCACTGCTGCACTGCAAGCCTAAACATAGGTTTGCCAGGTATATGGATGGTGACGTTCATTCACTCTGTCACAGTGTGTGAGACATCAGAATATAAAGTAGTGAAGTGAGAAGTGACAGTGGAGGGGGGTGTTGTGCCAAGAACCCCAAATAATATCAGAGAGGTATCTGCTGTGGGGAATCCAAGTTTCCTTTTTAAAGTAATAAGTTCCTTGATATTCATTATATATGTTATTTATCATTTTGGAGGTGAAAATAGAGAAACTCATGGCACAATAACTACTTGTAAATATTATAGTCCAAGGAAAAAGAAATGTGTGCCTTTGTCACCTCTAAATCAGTGCCTCTAATCCTTTCACTTTAATGTTGCTATTGATTTCCCATAACAGAGATTTGAGTGGTAATGTTACTACCTTTTTTAAATGCTTATTAACTCATTTCTTATGGCATCCATGTTGTGTAGAAATACTCAGATTAGTCACTTGCGAGACCATTCCCTCTTATGAAGTCAATGTGATAAAGAAACTCGTAAGGTTGGACTCTAAAACACGAGCTCCAAGACAGCAGCATACAGTACAAATGACAATATAGAGAGGTGGAATGCAGAGAGACCTGTGAATCTGTGCCTGTGAAATCCTTCCTGCAATGCTTAATCCCTGCTGTGTGAATTGCTTTATAGAGTATATCTCAGCAGAGACTGGAAGTCCTGCTTTCCAAGTAAGTTTTATTACACCCTTGTAAGTGCAATATTTAATAATTGTTATAATCCTGTAATAAAATGGTCCTTTACGATGGAGCATGCGTTTACCTCTTCTTTTAATTTCTAGATGGATCTATCAATAATTATTCATTCATGCTTGGAAATTATACAGACATCTATCTCTCAGGAATAGGGATGGGTGAATCAGTCCAAATCTGTTCCCTGCAATTTCCAGAACTTTCCATTCAAAATCTATTCCACTGACAGTCCATGCTTTTGTGTCTATGCTGTTGGACTACGGGAATCCCTTATATGCAAAACTACCAGTGCGCCTGATGAGGAGGCTCCAGCTTGTGCAGAACACTGCAGCTTGGATCATGAGACGTGTTTCTTGCTTTAACATATCACTACCATCTACACTGGCTTCCAGTGATCTTCCGGATTCGGTTCAAATTGAACTTCATGACCTTAAAACTATGCAAGGTCTGGGCCTGCCTATCTACAGAGTCGTTTGAATCCATGACTATAATCTCAGGTCCTCAGGAGGGGTCTGCCTCTCCATGCCAAAGTTACTGCACCCTATGCTGGGTGGACGAACCTTCTCGTGTGCATCTTCAGAGCTCTGGAACTCGCTACCACCAGAGCTCAGGAGTACATCTACTTTAACACTGATTTGGGCTCAGTTTAAGACTTACCTCTTCCTTATGGATTTTCTTGTCTAACAAAACAATTGTATATCATTTTCATTTGTTTAACTGTAAAGTTTTGTGATGCTCCCTTAAATGGAGGCTTTTTTTAACTATCACTCTCTACTTGTACACTATTGATGTGAAGGGCGCCAATTAAAAAACTTATTCACACTAATAAAAATCCCTCTAGTTAAAAAAATATACCTTATAGTTATGTAAGAAAAATGGGACTTTGCTAAACCATTAAACAGTAACTAGGCCTTTAATCAGCTGTGATTGATGGTATCTTCAGTGAAGTAGGCTCTGCCAGTGCCTGCCCAGGGCCTAATAGTACCTAGTGTGACCCTCAAACAGCCAGTTTCTGTTTTTGTAGGTTATAAACATGAATATATAGCAGCACTTATTATTATTATTTATTATTATTATTATTATTGATATTACTGTGAAAAATAGTCAAAGAATAATTGTTAGGCTTCCTCTATAATGGACATTTTTGGATAATCAATGTGATAAATTAAAGTGGTCCCAAATTGAGTTTCTATATCATTCTCCCTCTTCTGCAGTGCACCTAGTGTGCCATCCATTGCATAGCGGCCGCAGGACAAACAAAACATCACCAGTCAATGGCTGCCATTGCATAATAAATAATATAGCTCTCTCTCTCTCTCTCTCTCTCTCTCTCTCTCTCTCTCTCTCTCTCTCTCTCTCTCTCTCTCTATTATATATATATAATAATACTGTATATATATATATATATATAAATATATATATATATATATATATATATATATATATATATATATATATATATACTAAAAGTGAAGTAAAATAATTACATCAACATGTCCTATAGTAGTAATACCAATTATAGTCTTTGAATAAATATTCAAAAGTACGGTAGTCGGCGGGGGAAGAGAACTATGTGGGCGTAGTTTTGGTGGAGGTTGCTATAGTGGTGGTGGCACTGGTGATGAATCTAATAACGTTAAATCAGTTAAAGGTGCTGCTGTTGGTGTTGATGATCCTGCTACTACTATTACTCAATGTCGTCACGCACAGCCAGTATAAGCAAAAGGATAATAATGACATTGTCACTGAATCAAAGTAACAATCTCACTTCTTAAGGCCCATTTCCCTTTGCTACCCCTCTGTCTAGTAGACAATTAACTTCCAGTTAGGAAGATTTATAAAAGGGAACTGAAAGAGAATGTTCAATTCAGCCAGCCATGTCCCTAGCTAATACCTCTGAAACTAAAATGGATAATGTGTGGAAGCATCATATTGATAATGTAAACAAAACTGTCACTTCTATTGAAACAAAAACAAAAAAACAGAACCACCACCACCACCACCACTGACATAAACACCAGTTTTTGTGTGCTTGTTACTGCTACCAGTGCCAACAACATTCCCACCACTATTAAGTAATTTTTATAAGGCTTATCCTTCTTGTCACAGTCCAAAAAAGCAATTAGTGCTTTTCTGAAGTTTTTTTTTTAGCACTGAAAATGTGTATGGGTCTAAAGGGTTGGTTAAATTGAATTTAGTATAATTTAGGATAAAGACACCTACAACCTATCACTACTACAAAGTTCTATGGTAGCTGCAAAACTCTATTTGCAAGCAGCAGGTCATCCATGGTCACGGGGCCAAGACATGCAAATAAATTCCAGGGGATTGCCGGTTTCCCCTGTAGAATTTCAATGTCCCGGTCACGTGACGCGGAAGCTTGAAAGTGCAGGGTATACCGGCACCCCATAACGGGGCCTGTATCTGATGAAGTAGGGGGTCCTCGGACCTGAAACCAATGCTGTTCAGCTCCGGAGACCCCCTGCTCATGTACACTATTAATCAAATGTATATTAAAAAAATATTTAACAAACATCAATACACAACCCCCCTCCGCCCTAACACATACAGTACAATAATGTGCAAAATTACTAAAATCCAGATATGAATAATTGATTATTTGCCCATTATTAAACACTGCATTAGCATACCTAAATAAAGTCAATAAAAACAGTAGCCAGCTAATCCAATCAATACAAGCAGTAACAACATCAACAATGAATTAATTAAACCATTAACCAATGAAACCAATTAATTCCTAAACCAACTCAAAATGAATAGTAACACTAACCAATCAAACCAATGAATTACTACAACATTAATGAATGTAACTATTAAAAGACAAAGAAATACATTCAAACAATCTCTGAAGTAACCATAAAACACATTAGCTAACATAATACAACATTAACTACAAGCGAACACCAATGGCAAACATTTTATTACATTAAGCAGGAAAAAAACAAACAATGACATCCACATAAAAAACTGACATTAAAAACACCAACAGCAATACCAAGCCACAAATGCCCCCCAAATATTGTCATAATAATGTATTAATCTGTACCTTAAAGTGGTACAGATTAATATATTATCAGTCAATGTGCCTCCCCCAAAAAATCAAAAAACACATCCAATTAAGACACCTGTAAAAGGAGACCCAAATCTTCTTTTTTCTTTCTTAATCACCTTCTTCTATCTACATCTGTCACCATTTCTTGATCTTCTTTGTATTCTTTCTTCATCTGTCAATACAAAAAACCCCATGGTAAATCCCAACCGATGTTGTCTCGTCGTCTTCTTGGGCTCAAATGAGGCGTCACAGCGTTAAATAGGGCTTTTGACGTCACATTTAGCCTCAAAATGGTTAACAGCCACCTGATTGGCTGTTCAAACCATGTTCCGACTTAAATTGTTTTTTTTTACATGACGTCACTTAAAGGGAATGATGCCAGCCATCAGAATGGCTGTGCTTCATTTGCCTTTAAGATGACATCACGAAGCCGACATCACATGGTATTTCAGCCAATCAGATCGTGGGAAACAATTCCACACTCTGATTGGCTGAAATACCATGTGACGCCGGCCATCTTGGATTTCGTGACATCATCTTAAAAGCAAATGATGCACAGCCATTCTGATTGGCTGGCATCATTCCCTTTAAGTGACGTCATGTCAAAAAAAAATTAACGTCGGAACATGGTTTGAACAGCCAATCAGGTGGCGGTTAACCATTTTGAGGCTAAATGTGACGTCACAAGCTCTATTTAAGGCTGTGACGTCTCATTTGAGCCCAAGAAGACGACGAGACAACATCGGTTGGGATTTACCATGGGGTTTTTTGGATTGACAGATGAAGAAAGAAGATAAAGAAGATCAAGAAATGTGACAGATAAAGATAGAAGAAGGTGATTAAAGAAAGAAAAAAGAAGATTGGGGTACCTGTTCCGGATCTTCATGGCGGATGGAATCGGATGCTGTTGGAGGCCTTCAAGGTACGTGAGCTTCCAGTTACCCCGGGAGTCGGAGGGCCACCGCTTCTAATGGTAAGTAATATATTGAATGTTTGTAAATGTCTCTTTTTACAGGTGTCTTCATTGTATGTGTTTTTTGATTTTTTGGGGGAGGCACATTGGTTGATAATATATTAATCTGTACCACCTTAAGGTACAGATTAATACATTCTTATGACAATATTTGGGGGGCATTTGTGGCTTGGTATTGCTTTTGGTGTTTTTAATGTCTGTTTTTTATGTGGATGTCATTGTTTGTTTTTTTCCTGCTTACTGTAATAAAATGTTTGCCATTGGTGTTTGCTTGTAATTAATGTTGTATTATGTTAGCTAATGTGTTTTATGGTTACTTCAGAGATCGTTTGAATGTATTTCTTTGTCTTTTAATGGTTACATTCATTAATGTCGTTGTAATTCATTGGTTTGATTGGTAAGTGTTACTATTCATTTTGAGTTGGTTTAGGAATTAATTAGTTTCATTGGTTAATGGTTTAATTAATTCATTGTTGATGTTGTTATTTCTTGTATTCATTGGATTAGCTGGCTACTGTTTTTATTTAGTGAAGTATGTTTTTTTGGAGTTAGGTTTTATTATTGTGTATCTGGTTCATTAATGTATTGTAATTAGGGTGCCCATTGAGTGCTATAGAGGCTTATCATGCCCATATTATTATTATATGGGTATGATGTACCTCTATACTACTCAATGGGTACAGGGTGGGTATAGTCAGTTCAGGGTGGGTGCTTATTGTACTGTATGTGTTAGAAATAATGTTTATTATTTTTGTAGGCACAACATAGATACCGCAGGCCCGCGGGTACCCCGGGACTCCAGCGGGGACCCCGGAACGGCTGCGGGGTCAGCCGGGGACACCCGCGCGACCCCGTCCTCCCTCGGGGACCCCCGCGGGGTCAGCCAGGGACACCCGCCTGCCTGTTGTATGGGTGTTGCGCATGCAAAAATGTAATGCAGGAAATTTTTCAAAGTCCAGCTTTGAGCTGACGTGTTCTGTTCAATGCAACTTTCGCGTACGCTAAGGTTGCGTTGCTTTGAGCATCCCACTTAAGGCAGAATTTAACACAAACAGGGTAACGAACGAGCAAAGTTGGACTTAGAAAAATTTCCTGAAAAAAGTCAGTTTTAGAGCGCAAAGTGCCTGTTTGCGTGGCTTATTGCATCGTGTTCAGCGCAACATCACGTTCTAAGAGCACTTTGCGCTCTAAAAGTGACTTAACGGAGCTTAGTACATGACCCCCTAAGTCTTGCTACTTAATGTATGTACAGTATGCTTGATAAGTTTAGGATTTTTGATATGCTAATGTGTATCTAAAGTTACATGGTTTGTGATGGTAATAGTTAAACTCTACTATGTAGAATATACAATTAATAACTAAAGGCGCCAGATGTCGACCAAAACCAAAGAACGTGTGTTAGGCAGTAATGTCAAATAAACAGACTGACAAAAACAATAGTGAAACCTGACACACAATAAAAAGAGAAATCCTAACTTTGGACCCAAACGCCAACTTTTATAGCGCTTTTCTACTTTTTGTAATAATGATATAATTTTGAGTGCCTGGCTGCCTACTGCATTTTCTAAATACACAGTCTGTAACATTACTTTATCTTTCCCATCGATGCTAAATATGGAAAAATTTAAAAATTTTGTTTACCTGATAATTGACCATTTTATTGGCAAAAAGATGCTTTTAGTACTTTAAACAAATAGAGACTTATCCACTAAACATTATTTGATATTAATAAACAGTTCTTCAAGTGAATTACAAACAGGTACTGTAGATTAGGGAATAACCTAAAAGTAGTGTATCTATTCCTTAAAGTAGTATTTCCAGTCCACTATCAGCAAGAAGGATTCTTCATTTCTCACAACAATTTTAAATTTAACTGTCAATAATTCCTCACTTATGTACAGTATACTATACTTCAAATAGGATCCATTGATAAACTGTTAAAATCTGGCCACATGGAAGGCAGAGAATTGGCAAAATAATATGTGACAGAACAGAAAGATACAGTACTATCAGTTTACAATTCAAATGTCTCCTAGTCAAATAGATTTTAGCTACAGTATTTCCACAAAATAGTATTGATTCAACAATTCTTCACATTATAATCTTTGATCATGCTCAAGTAATGATGCAATTTTATAGGGCTAGTCTATTATTAAGCCTCTTTCCCGGGGTTTAGATGATGTTTTTCTAAATCTTTGGAATTATTGATGGCGTCAGGCTTGATAAAGCTTGATGTTTTTTAAATAAAATAAACCCCATGCATGGTACTGTAGTTCTTTTAAAATGACAATACATTTATAATTGATATCAATAGAAGAGCAAATACATGTTATTTTTAAGAAATTGACTGTTCGAATGCTTTGAATTGTTTCTCATTATTTGGTAGATTTCTAAATCTGAACTATATAATTTCATGTTTGAATTAAAGTCTTGGTTTTGCAAAAGAAGTGCATGCAACAGTAGAGTACACATGTATGAATAATCTTTAAAACAAATATTTAAAAATCCACCAAATCACTATACTGTATATATTTTAGTGGAATGCATTCCTAAATACATCCACTCTAAACGGATTAAAGGCACAGCCACAGAAATGCCATTCTCACTATCAATGCATTTTTATGTTTTTAATGGTAATTAAAAACTAATTAGTGACATTTGGCCCAGTTATTTAAATCATTTTCTCTTTGTTTTATAATTGTGTTGTGCAGTATAGCCATGGCTGGGTATGGGTATTATTCTGCCCTAGGGCTGGCTGTAAACCCTGGTACTATCAGGTTGCCAGTAGTTGGTATGGGAATTTCCCCCTTCCAGTTATCACTGGTATCAATTTTTTTTGAAGGCTCAAAAATTTGGCGATTCATTTTTTTATCGCCCACTTATCAAGGCTTACTGAATAGCAGTAGGCATTTTGGCAGATAAGTGCTCGATAAGTGGCTTATGAACGCTTATAGCATAGGCCCCTAAGGTGGAACCATATCCAAATGTACTGTATCTGCTTGTAACAGGGACTTATCCCTATTTAAATAAAACTGACTCTAAATACTCTGAAGAATCCAGCAGGGAGTTGGTTAATTACAACAAGTCAATTAACCAGGCTCCTCCTGGCTAATCAGAGCTCTAGAAAAGCCTCCTGTAGGAAACTGCCAATAGAGATTCTTTAGCACACAACTGTGCTGACCCAAGAGAGCAGAGAAGCCTGCAGGTACAAAAGAACTGTATTCACATAAGAAATACACGACACTGCATCCAACATTTTGGTCAGCAAGACGTGCACTTCCTCAGGGATGTGCAGTGAATGAGTGCCAGTGCAAAACCATGGAGGAACATGCAAATCAAAACGGTTAGGATGTTGAAAGAGCGCATAGCCATCCAGAGATCCACAATACGGAAAGCATTACAGGCTGATGTTGAAGACCAAGAGTTCAAATGCCAACCGGTAGCAAAACACTTTAGAGATCTAAAGCATTCACTGGCGACATTTCGTTGTATGCCAATCTTACAGGTCCCAGTACCCATACGGGGTGGTGACAGGAATAGAGTTTTGCTACAAAATGAAGCTAGGTTAATCTTTGAGCTAAAGACTGTTGCCCCATTTGGACTTAATGAGGATCTCAAATTAGGATTTCTTATGACTTTGTTTTGTAATTTGATGCGCATGTTCCTTCATGGTGTCCCTAATGTTTTGCACTATACACTCCCCTCACATGTGCGTATCTTTGTATCTTTGGGTGTTTTTTAACTTCTTGTATGTGGGTCTGTTAGTGGGTATGATGTAGCACTGACCTTATGTTATTGGTGCATGTGATCTATTATGTTATTATATATGTGTTGTTGTTCCTGGTATTACCTACAGGGACTGTGACTAGTTACATACACTTGCACTTTTGATTTATTTATTCACTTATTGTTAGTGCTCTTGTACACCCCTGCCTCCACCTACAGCCCAGTATATTATCGCATCTTTTTGGTAGTTTTTAAATATTAAGGCATCCTGGCCTCTTGGGACCTGTGCCCGCGTTGCCATGACAATGCTGGGACGATCATCCTACCCAATTTGAGTAGGCAGGAACCCATAAATTCTGCATATGCTGGTCTTCATCCCATCTATAATTATTCGAACAGCACAGGGAGCCCCATAGCTTCCCTCAGTCCTCCGTACACACTGTGTAGTTGCCCCACTCTACTCAACCTGTGCAGACAGGACTTAGAGCTACTTCAAATGATATACTGTACAATTGTGCAGCAGTCAACAGAGCTACAGAGGTGTGAATAAAAAGAGGAAGAAATAGCAGTGCACTAATCGTGAATAGTAGTGGGGGCCACTTACACACGTACAGTATCTAAGTGACATCGAAAATAAGGGTTTAATAGCATATAGTGCAATTGAGTGCTTTAGGGCTCCTAAAAAAAGGCATAGAACAAAAAATGTGCTTATAATGGTGAGCCTAAATCAACATGGTTACCTGCCAAACCCCCTCGCAACTTTGGTTTCAGCAGATGTTTGGGGTGTAAAATGCTCCATCATGATAAAAAATCATTCAACTCCCAAAGTACGAATGAACGTTTTTTAATTGCAGACTGCATCTCATGTACAACCACGCATGTAATGTACCTTTTGGAGTGCCTGTGTGGTCTCCAGTACATAGGTACCTGAAGGATGATGAGTCCCTGAGAAGAGGCATCTTAGACTTTTGCTATGCTATAAAGGAATACAAAAAGAGGATAGGGATAAAGAGTGATCAACTTAAACCAAACTAATTAACAAATAAATTCATCCGATAATTATAAAGTGGGTGCAAACTGTGAACTGAAAGTGAATCAGTGAAGTAAGGAACACAAAATGATTGTGTCCTGGAGAAAATTCACTTTAATGCACACCACCACTTAAAATGTAACCTTTATTAGTTTTACTTAAAACATATATTACCGTGTTAATGTAACTGTGTTAAAAATAAATTAAACATAAATTGAACAAAGCACAAACAATCCCTCATATATATAACCACTCAAACACATTAATAGTTGTAGGGTGTGTTGTTGTTGTGATGTGTGGTGTGTAATGTGATGTTATACACTGGTTTGACCTCTTCCTTCTTGGAATCTCCACGCTCTACTGTAGGGATGTACCTCCCTTTGTCAGTCCCATTTCCCACTCCCTCCCATTCCTTTCCTTCCTCCTTCCCATTTCCCTCCTCCCCTCTGTTCCTCACTCCCCTCCCTACCTCCTCCCTCCCATTCCCCTCCCTTCTCCCCCTCCCCCCTCCTTTTCCCTCCTCCCCCCCATCCCCCTTCCCCCCATTCCCCCCCCTTTCCTCCTCCTCCCCCTTATTGAACATACGCTCATATTTATCAAGTTTGTATACATATTTAATTCTTTTTATTTTAATTTTACATAATTCTATCACACAATACATTTTTTATTATCCAGTTCCATTCAATATTTGTTTGTCCTTGGCATGTTAGCATCTCTTTTTCTCTCTCTTTCTCATAGTATATGGGCCTCTTTGATATACTGTATTGGATCTAATCAGGGGTCATTTTGGTATTTCTCTACAAAAAAAAAACAATTTCTAATCAAACTGTCTAGGGATTTATGCATGTACATATGTATGTGTACATATATATACATTTTGGGTTGTTATGTATTTTTATTTTTTATTATCACTCTGTGTGTACATGTGTATATATATATATATATGTATCCATGTGACCCATGAGAACTATATAGTTGGTAGGTTTGAAAATCTTTTGCCATATGATTAGTCATTTATAATATCGGTCTACCTATGGTGTATTTGCAGTGTCTAATAGGTTCATATACAGTTATAATTAATTATTATATTTATACATTTTTTTTATATAGTTTTTGTGTAATTATTTGTTATCAATATATGGTATTTGTATTGATAGGTCTAAATGTTATTATGTACACTGCCATGCTATTGAGGTGTTTCTTCACCACATCCTCTATATTACTGATGACATATGTGTCATCAGTTTTGTTTATTGATGGTTGTATTTTTTACTTTATCTACAGTAATGTTATTCCTATTTAACTCGATGGCCCTTTTATGGTTTCATATTAGTCATTATCCTTCCTATTATGTGCTCTGTATTGCCTTCATTATTTTATTGAGCCAGTTATTATTTAAATTAATTCTTTATGGTACTCTTAGTCTCCGTTAGAACCTCACAGGTTAATATACTCTACTCTAATTACGGGTTGCCAAGCAACCAACTGGCTATAAATATCAGGAGCTTTGTCCATTCATTATCAGCCCTTTGAGAAAGTCGCCCTCTGGTGATGAAACGTGTCAGGGATTCCAATTGCGCAATTACGTCACTGCGACGCTGCGCACGCGCACGAGGCAGCATTGAAGCGCGAGATCTACTTTGCGGCCATTCAAGTGGAAGAGGCCATCTACGGGACCACATGGACTGAATCTTTGTTGGCGAATTACACCAGTGGCCTCCTGTGAACAGCACCATCTCCACGCAGCCCTGAGGGAGCTAAGACTTGTGGACGTTTGCAGTGTAGAGACCGGATGGTGGTGATTTATTCACACATTGTTTTATTTGAATTTTACTCTTGTGAGTGCATTTCTTTCCCCCCCCCCCTTCCCTTCCCTTTTAACATTAAATCAACAGTATTACACTATGGGGCGTGCGCTCTCTCTTCTTTCTCTTTTATATATATATATATATATATATATATATATATATATACATATATATATATATTGTGTCAGGATGACCGTGGTTAGTGAGGAGGCAACACAATTCTTCGAGTGAAATAATGTGCTGGTGGTTTTATTTGTCCAAAAATATAACAAAACAATGGGTGCTCTGTCCCTTTAAGTAAAACAAAACATAAACCAAAAACCAATCCCTGTTACGGGAACTAACTAAACAAAAAGTTTATTCTATCTACCTGGCTGGCTAGCTAAACTTGACCAGACCAACAATATTCAGTAACACCACTTGGCTCCTTACCTCGGAGCTTTATTCCCCTTGGGACAGCAAAAATATGAGCAGCCTGTGACTGTCTGTCAGCTCTTCTCTGTCCTCTCAGAGAGACTGCTGCCCCAGAGGCATTTCCTCTTCCTGTTTTAAAAGCATGTGAGTTTACTTAATTAGGATCACCTGTGGACTGCCTAATCAGTGGGGTTAACTCTTCGCATACTGTAAAGCATGCATACCACCTCCCACTAATGTCTATGACTCTGTCACAATATATATATATAGTATATATATATATTGTTAAAATTTTTGGCCAAAGCATTATAAGCCTGCATACACATCACAGCATGACTACTTTGCAGGTCATAACACTAAATGTGAATATATGGGCCATGACACACGACATTTAAACTTGTCCGAGATGGGGGCTGTACCTCTGGAAGCAGGGGGTGCCCGGTCCTGAAATGAATGCGGTTCAGGTCCAGAGACCCCCTGCTTCAATATTATGTTAATAAAATAAAAATAGCGCAATTGCCTTTAAGAGCTGTGCAGAGAGATACACTTTCTCTCTGCACGACTCTTCCAGACTGGAGCGAAATTGCATGTCATATCGTTTGAAAAGGAAATTCCAACTCATGCAGTATGTCATTTTTGTACCAAACTGTATTTTTCTAAGCGATATATCTTATTGAATACCATTTTTTCACAAAATTCATACCGTTCGATAGGAACATGCAAACACGTTCGATGTTGCAGTGATAATATCGAAGCTACCTGGATAGGCCCCTATAAATTGTTTCCCGGAAAACAATAAATTCAGAGCATGTTGGGCCTCTAATTATCCTATTGAAAGAAATTAAAAAGAAACAACATGTATGTAGAAAGCTACAGTATATTATCATACTGCTGTAACAGTGTTACTCCCTCCTAATCACAGATAGGGGCCATTTCAGGGTGTGCGGTGCATATACCTGCTGGCAACAGGAGGGATGTCGTCCGCCGATGGTTGTGGGGACACAGGAACAGGCTTCTAGGGTTCATACCCCACATATCTCCTTTGCAGTGCAGCGCCTCCAACTGCCGTGGACTCCAAGAACTGAAGGTGATCTTCCACGGCAGAACTTATTACCTCTCCCCCAGTAAGGTCACGCACTAGGCAGGAGGTATATTGCAAACAGAAACAGGTTTATTACTATACACTATAGTAAAAGGAACAAGGCAGGATCTGCCCAATACAGTCTCTCAGGATTCACTTGATGATGGTCCCTGGACAGCCACTACAGGCCAAGGGCACCCGCAGCCGTCCTAGCTCTTCCCCAACTCCCTAGCAGAGGCAGAGGTACAGTCTATACTCACTCTCTCCCAGAGGGAAGAGCACATGGGAAGGCCCCAATCTCAGGCTCCCAGTTGTGTGACCTGCCTTCCTCAGAGGGGAAGGAACACTACTAACTTTAGGGCGTCCCTGCAACTTTAGGGCGTCCCTGCCCTTAAGTTCAGCCAGAAGGCAGGCACCCCATTGTTCAAACTACAACAGGATGTACCACCCCCTGATGTCACTCAAGTGCAGGGATTTTTGGGAGACCCCCAAAAGCTCAATCGCAAAATAGGGAAGGAAGGGATTCCTCCTATTCTTTAAATAGATCTAACAACACATATAGACATCCAAAATCCCATATCCACCCTGACAGTAGAGGTTGGGAGAATCAGTTCTATGGGGAGAGAAGAGGCCCCCCAAGATACGATGAACATTTCCCCCCTACCCGAAATGAAGGGCAATTCAGAAATCCCAATTATAAAGGGAGGAATTATATTCCCAATTTTAGATATGGCCAAAAAGAATATGATACTCATAGGGAAACAAGACCCTATAAACCTAGCACAAAATATCAATCACCAGCTCAACACTCTCCATCTTCTTTTTTAGATTCTGTCAAACAAAGACATTTAGATCCACAAAAAAGGGAGGAGAATGTGGAATCCTCTCAAAAACTCCGGTTGGGGAAAAAAAAGAAAAGAACCCTACCAGAAGAGGAGTTAGAGGAGGGGCCCGAATTAAAGAAAAGAGGCTACAAGAAAGATGTGTGACATCTCCCTCTCGAGGGATTTTTAATTTATCCTCAGTTATTTTAACTACTGACCAAAAAAAGGGTTTTGGATAGAGGTTTAACATTTTCACGATCCTGTTTGCCAAACTCATTCCAATTATATACAGACCTTCAAAAATGTATGCGCAACCTCACATTAAAGAGGCATTTTTTCAAATTAGAAATGGAAGGTAATAAAGTTCAGGGTGAAACAATAGTGCCTACCATTTCACCAGAGGTTGCAGTAATAGAGAATATGGAACCCACTGTAAGCCCGCGGCACACTCATTTCAAGGGAAAATCCAGATTTTATCCCTCTCACTCAAAAGGCCACCATATTGAGACCTTTTTCAACATGGTCAATAATGATTTTAATTTACTGAGTAGCAACATTAAACCCAGTGACATAAAACATAACCTCACTAAAAATGAAACATTGGCATTAAAATTCTTGAAGGAGAATCATAATCTCATTATCAGACAGGCCGATAAGGGAGGTGGTGTCGTTCTGCAGAATCGAAAGGATTATGAAGGAGAGGCACTTCGACTCCTGAACAATACCACCTCCTACACTAGGCTTAAAAAAGACCCAACCAGTGAATTCTTGAATATATTGAAAGGCCTGTTAGATCAAGCCCTTATTTTTAATATCATCACTAAGAAAGAATATGAATTTTTGTTCAATAGCTCCCCTAAGATCCCAATATTTTATCACCTCCCCAAAACCCACAAGTCAATTACCAACCCCCCGGGCCGACCGATAATTTCGGGAATAGATAGCCTGACAGCCAACTTGTCGCAATATGTTGACTACTTTTTGCAACCCTATGTGGAAAAACTCCCTTCACATCTAAGGGACTCCACTTCAGTGCTTAACCTGTTGCAAGATCTTGAGTGGAAAGATTCATATAGGTGGCTGACATGTGACGTGCAGGCCCTATATACGAATATACCACACAAAAGGGGCCTAGCATCTGTGGATTTTTTTCTTTCAGGTGATATTGAACTACACCATTTAAATAAAAGTTTCATCTTGGATTCAATCTATTTCATTTTGAAACATAATTATTTTATGTTTCTGGATGAATTCTTCCTGCAGGTTTGCGGAACTGCAATGGGCACTAGATTTGCCCCCAGCTTCGCAAACCTTACATGGGAGAATGGGAACATAGGTTCATTTTGAACAATAACCCTTTTAGTGACAACATTATTATTTGGCGTCGGTTCATAGATGACATTATATGTCTGTGGGATGGGGACCAACATTCAGTAAGTCTTTTTATGAAGTATATCAATAACAATGATAGGAACCTCACTTTCACTCATGTGGATAGTGTTAGGGATATCAATTTTTTGGATTTGAGTTTAACTATATCCAAGGAAGGGAAGCTCGTCAGTAAGACTTATTTCAAAGATGTGGATTCAAATAACCTTTTGATGGCCTCAAGTAATCACAAAAAAACGTGGATCCAAAATATCACTGGAGGTCAATTTTACAGGTTGCGAAAAAATTGTAGTATGGATATAGACTTTGAGAAACAGGCGAGTGATTTAACCACAAGATTTCTGGAAAGGGGTTACCCTTTAAAAAAACTTACTGATGATCTGGATAGGGTAAGACAACTGTATAGAAAACAAATGCTAGTTCCAAAAATTAAAGAAAAAAGGAAAACTGAGAATAGTGAGGAAAAATGTAATGTTGCTTTTATAACAAATTTTAATTCAATGACACTGCATATTGAAAAGATTGTAAAAAAACATTGGTCAATTTTGTCTAATGACCCTATTTTGGGGACCCACATTGCAAAGTTCCCAAGGTTTATATACAGAAAAGCTAAAAACCTGAAAAACACTTTGTCTCCGAGCGATATTAACATCAAAGGTGCCACTGTAGGAGATAAAAGATGGTTGAGCACAAAACCATGTGGAAACTTCAAATGTGGAAAATGTTCAGTGTGCAAAAATCTACACACTGACAGCAAGAATTTCATATGCAAAAAATCTGGGGAAATTTATGAAATTACAGATTTTATCAACTGTAATTCTGACCAAATTGTTTATTTAATTGAGTGCCCCTGTGGTTTGATGTATGTAGGGCGCACTAAGCGTCAATTAAAAATACGTATTCAAGAACATATACGAAATATAAAGAATGGTCTTTTTAAACATAGTCTCTCAAAGCATTACACTCTACACCACAATAAAGATCCCTCGTCTTTGCGTTTTAAGGGCATTAAATATGTCCCTCATAATAGAAGGGGCGGTGATAGGGTTAAGGATTTGTCCTTCCAAGAGACCTTCTGGATACACAAATTAGGTACATTACATCCAGGAGGTCTCAATGAGGATATAGATATATGGTCCCTATATTGATTCATGCTTTTTGGAGGTTTTAGCTTATTCTTTCCCTTTTTTAGTTTTTTAGCTGATATGAAAAAGTCAGTTTTATTCTACCTTGAGCTGTTTTTTAAATGAATTATATTTTGTAAGTTATTTATTTATTATATATATTTTCTATTGCGATTTTTTAAATCATGCTTCTTTTTCAATATATTAATCCAATTCTATGGTTTTAATTTCATAAATTTCTTTGTAAATGTGGCTGTATTTTATATTTGTGTACTAATATTATTTTCCTTTATTTTAGAGTCACCACACACTGTTATACGTTTTTGTGCGTCAATTCATGTTTAATAAAGTTTATTGTATTGTAATAGGTTACCCAGGGCAACGTGTATACACTTGTATAGGCTTGGAGTAACTTGACTCCTCCCCGCTACCTCATGATTGGTTGCCACTCCCACTTGAAGGCCCAATCGGAGACAAGCGAGGGGTATTTAAGTGATATGATTTTGATGAGTCCTTATCCCCTGATGAAGAGACCCCTGTGGTCTCGAAACGCGTTGGACTAAAGACTACTTGTGAACCCTCACTACCAACCACCCCGTGAGAACCAGCCCGGTGCTTCTGCTGACTTGCGACGCTCAGTCGCGATCGTGTGACGTCACGAACCCGGAAGCGCCGAATCCAGATGCCCCACAGCGTGTGCTCCACTGCTACAGAGACTGGAACAGTGAGAGACATTATTGCTTGGCACGGCGAATTGACTGTACTGCTGTTTAGCTGAACTGGAGACCTCCTAAGTACTACCTTGAGGCTGAGGGCTGTACTAACAGCTAACCGATCGGAAGACCACCCAGGCCCTACCCCGAGGCTGAGGGATTGAGAAGAAGAGAGCCACGACATCTCTATTGGCGTCCGTTGGTGCTTGGGTAACATTAACCCTGAAATGATTGTTTATTCTATCTAAATGTACGCTTAATACTCACCTTTATTTTGTGGTTACTAATATAATTTTTAATGCACTATGAGCGTTGTGCGCTGTGTTTTTTGTATAACTGATAGGGGTTGACTTCACCCTGTCACACTCCCATACAATCTATCCTTAACGCTTCTGACAGAATCATTCTGCACTTTGCTACATCTCTCAGTGCCTCCCCTGCTGAAATCCCTCTCCTGGTTTCCTATCAAATCCCATATCACAAACTCAATTCTCCTCCTCCCTTTTAAAGCTTCACACTTTTCTGCTCCTCCTTACATCTCAGCCCTAATTTCTCGCTATACACCATCCCGCTCTTACACACTGTTTCGTTCTGCTCAAGGATGTCTTCTCTCTACCCCTTTTGAATCCAAAGCCCTCTCCCACCTTAAACCCTTCTCACTGACTGCCCCACACCTCTGGAATGCCCTTCCCCTCAATATACGACAAGCACCCTCTCTATCCACCTTTAAAACCCACCTTAAAACACACCTGCTTAAGGAAGCATATGAGTAGTTCGATGGCTGATAATTAACACCTCTTACATTAACCTTGGCCCCTTGCAGACGCACTTAACAGAATGCCCTCCTACTGTCTCTGTACGTTCTTCCTACTAACCAATTAGATGGTAAGTTCTTCGGAGCAGGGACTTCTTTTCCTAACTGTTACTTTTATGTCTGAAGCACTTCTTCCCTTTGTGTTATTTATATCTTATGTGTTATTTATATCTTATTATTTATATGATTGTAACTATTACTGCTGTGAAGCGCTATGTACATTAATGGCGCTATACAAATAAAGACACATACATACAAAGACAACAAGAATGATGTTCATGGTAGGAAATGTTGTGACAGTACCTGAAGCGAGTTATCCATGTAAGGAAGCCCTCAAATGTCACTGAGTTGAAGCAGTTATGTAAGGAGAAATGGGCCAAAATGCCTCAAAACCGATGTGAGAGACTGACCAGCAGTTTCAGGAAACATTTAGTTAAAGTCATTTCTGCCACCAGGTACTGAATATAAAGGTTGACATACTTTTTCACACATGGATATTAAATGTTAAATAATTTGTGGATAAATAAATGTTGAAAAAGTATCATGTTTTTATGTCATTTGTTTGATCATGTTATCGTTATTTATTATTAGGACTTGGATTAAGATCTTAATAACAAACATGTTAAATATGTGAAAATCCTAAGGGGTTCACTAACTTTTTCTCGCCATTGTACCATTTTTGTATTCCCATTATTGGAAAGCCACATTATCTGTTATCAGCACAAACTATCAATGCTGAAACAGTTTTAAAAATTGATGACCTCGCCTTATCTTATTTAAAAAAACATTTTGCACACATACATTTCACTGACATTCTCAATATGTGTTAGACTTGCTTTTTTTTTTTTAATCTAAATAATGTATGAATCCAGGAAGACAGATGCAGTATTTCATTTCAGGTTGTTCTTAGTAAGGTTTGCTTACTGTCAACCAAAGACTTTCAATCTTCCATGGTCAAAACTTCATTGAAAATATGTGTCATAACCAGGAATACATTCACAATACAGTCAAGTTTAAAACCTCACTTATAATAGAGATGCATTGTTTACATTTTTTTTTAACACCCACAAAATTTACTTTGAAACTTGACTACCACCTGACCTTGATTTGATAACTAAATAAAATGCTAGTTATATTAATGCTTCAAGTAACAATAATTTGGCCTTCAATGACTTTTACTGGTGCCAACAGAAAAGCTTATGTTAATGGTGGAGACAGAAAGATAATTTTTTGCTCTATTTTCATTGCAGTTTATTGGCCAGTCATGTTGTTTGCTTAATACTGTACCCTTCTCTTTTTGCCTGCCTATTCTTTCTCGTAAGGCCATCTGCTTTGAAAGTGATATGGTAAAACATAGCTTTATGAAAGCACTAAAAGCAATTACATGTGTATGTATAGAACTCCATACAGTACATGTCAATATGTATGTATATATATTAAAAATTTAAGAGTATACTTGCATAAATATGTAGCCCCCTTTCCCTCACGCCTAGGGAAAATACCAGCACTGACGTTACCCGGGGGGCTAACAGGAGGCCTGCTCATCTGCTAAAGGGAGTCTGCGGTGAGCTTGTTCTCTAATATACAGTGCTTCCACCTGGCAAGGATCCACACACACTGGGATAGCCCCACCCAAGACAATACACCCATTAAATACACACAAGGATATGACATAACAGTATTTACTGAACATGTACTAAAATAATTGGCTACACAAACAGCACATACAATATATATTACTGGCTATTCATCTTAACCCTGGCTGTGCTTAAAGCTGTGACCATGCAGCAAGCTTAAGCCTATAGGGAACCATGTTTAAAATGGTTTTGAAGCAAAAAGTGGCACTGTGTGCTCATTTGCATGTCATTTCCCAGAATCCTTTGCCGCAGTGGAAGTACTGTGTGCTGGGTGATAATGGTGAAAGGCGGGGTTGCAGACCTGCCTAAGACATGCAAATGAGCAGTGTTCGACAAATCACCCAAAAATCTACTCGCCCAACAAAAAATCTACTCGCCACCTAGTCCCGCCCCCAACCCTAGTCCCGCTGCCAACCCCGCTTTAAAATAAAATATATAAATAAAATACATTTAATAAATTCCTAGTCAGAACAACTTTAGTTTTTGACATAAATGTCTTTATTGTATTACATTATACTACAATTAGTCCTTGTTACGTGTGTGTGTGTGTGAAAATGTCGATCTAGAAATAAAAGCCACAGGTGAATGACTAGTTTCCTGAACCCCTTAACCAGTGTCTGGATGTCCCCGCTTCACAATATCTAAAGCAGCAATCCCACCTGGGATCTTACCTGATCCGCAGTTCCTCAATGTCCAGGTACCCTCATTCCCGCAATGTTAGGTGTTCCCTACCTGTCTTCTGGGTTAGGGGGGGTTCCGATGTCTTCTGTGTGAAGCTTGAGTCAGATCTAGAAGAAAGCAGTATAGGTTATTTTGGTGTAGTATAGGGCAGTTAAGATATATAGGGTAAATAAGAGATCCAGATACAGAGTGTGAGACAGACACAGGGAGAGGG
This sequence comes from Ascaphus truei, assembly GCF_040206685.1. Taxonomy (NCBI): domain Eukaryota; kingdom Metazoa; phylum Chordata; class Amphibia; order Anura; family Ascaphidae; genus Ascaphus; species Ascaphus truei. The sequence continues at coordinate 62,067,658 of NC_134486.1, forward strand.
TGAGAGAGAGAGAGGGGGTTTGAGAGAGATAGGGGGTGTGAGAGAGAGAGGGGGTGTGAGAGAGAGGGGGGGTGTGAGAGAGAGGGATGTGTGAGAGAGAGGGGGTTTGAGAGAGAGGGTGTGAGAGAGAGGGTGTGAGAGAGAGGGTGTGTGAGAGAGGGTGTGTGAGAGAGGGTGTGTGAGAGAGGGTGTGTGAGAGAGAGGGTGGAGAGGGGGCGAGAGAGAGAGGGCTACGGGGGTGGGGTGACTGGGGTAACTGGGTGACTGGGTGGGGTGACGGGGTGACTGGTTGGGGTGATTGGGTGACTGGGTGGGGTGATGGGGTGACTGGGTGGGGTGACTGGTTGACTGGGGTGACTGGGTGGGGTGGCGGGGTGACTGGGTGGGGTGGCGGGGTGACTGGTTGACTGGGTGGGGTGACTGGTTGACTGGGTGGGGTGACGGGGTGACTGGGTGGGGTGACGGGGTGACTGGATGGGGTGACGGGGTGACTGGGTGGGGTGATGCGGTGACTGGGTGGGGTGATGGGGTGACTGGGGTGACTGGGTGGGGTGGCGGGGTGACTGGGTGGGGTGGCGGGGTGACTGGTTGACTGGGTGGGGTGACTGGTTGACTGGGTGGGGTGACGGGGTGACTGGGTGGGGTGACGGGGTGACTGGGTGGGGTGACGGGGTGACTGGGTAGGGTGGTGGGGTGATGGGGTCACTGGGTGGGGTGATGGGGTGACTGGGTGGGGTGACTGGGTGGGGTGACTGGGTGGGGTGACAGGGTGACTGGGGTGGGGTGGTGGGGTGACTGGAGTGGGGTGACTGGGTGGGGTGACAATTCTGGTATCCTACACACACACACATACACTCTCCCATGCATGCATGCACAGACACACACACACACACACATACACACTCACTCTCTCCCATGCATGCATACACACACTCACACTCTCCCATGCATACACACACACAAACGCACACTCTCCCATATATGCATGCATACACACACTCTCCCATACACACACACACGACAGGGGTAAATCACCGGCGTGCATGCGTACACACACTCACACTCTCCCATGCATACACACACACACAAACACACACTCTCCCATACATGCATGCATACACACACACACACACACACACACACACACACACACACACACACACACACACACACACACACACACACACACACTCTCCCATATATGCATGCATACACACACTCTCCCATACACACACACACACGACAGGGGGAAGAAGAGGAAAGGCCGCGCGACCGAGCACCACCACTGCCCCGCTCGCCCCCCCCCCCGCGACCATCTCCCTCCCTGCGCGGACAGCCACGGGACCGCGGGGAAGTGGAGACCAAGGAGGTAAGAGGGGAACACCCCCGCTACCATCTCCCACCCCGCGCGGGGATTTGGGAAGCGGGAAGTGGCGCATGAAGCCGGGAAAACACCCACTACCATCACCCGTCCTGCGCTGGTATCGCGGGAAGCCGGGGTAAGCGGGGACACCCCCCACTACCATCACCCGTCCCGTGCGGGGACCGGGGAAAGCTGGAAGTGGCGCGGGAAGCTGGGGGGAATAAGAGGGGACACCTACGCCCCGCGCAGGGACCGGGGAAAGCTGGAAGTGGCGCGGGAAGCTGGGGGGAATAAAGGGGGACACCTCCGCCACGCGCGGATAAGCAGGGGCCGGGGAGAGAAGGCGGAACACCCTCGCTACCATCTCCAGCCACACGCGGGTATTGGGGGGGGGGAAGCGGGGAGTAAGGGGGAACTGCAGGAGGCAGGGAAGGAGCAGAGGGGATGGAGGATTGGAGAGTACTTACTCTAGTACTCTCCAACAGATCTCTGGCCAGAAAAAATGGCCGCTCGTTGGGGGCTGGCTCATATAGAGCCTGGCCGCGCGCCCACAAAGCCTGGGAGCACGCGTCAATCAGCAATCAGGTAGGGGTAATTTTTTTTTTTTTTTTTTCAGCGCGAGCAGGGAAAATTCAGCGCGAGCGGGGAAATTTAAAAAAAACAAGCACGTGTTCTGCTTGGGCCAATATTTACTCGCCTGGGTGTTACATCCACCCGCCCCGGGCGTATAAATGTATAGGATTGTCGAACACTGCAAATGAGCATACAGTTATATTTCCATTTGCTATATATATATATATATATATTTGCTATATATATATATATATATATATATACCTGAGGAGTATCCCCACAGTACTTGGGGTGCAGGAGCACCAGTGTCCCAGTGTCCAGCCCACAATTGTCAATCCCCACCCTGAGTGTAGGGAGTAGCGCTTCCCCATGGATCATTGGTGCACTTAGTTGATATAACTGCCCGGGCACTCCAGAACCCGGGTGTCGCTGAACAACCAAACGATCAGTCTGTTCCACCGAAGGCATCTACCTCAGCGTGGGTGGACTCCCGCTGAAGTGCCCCACGTTATAGAGTCTATCAGGTCGTCGGTGATCTGGTCCCAGACCACAGGCCTTGTGCACCGCATGGCATAAATCACCGGCGTGCATGCGTACACACACTCACACTCTCCCATGCATACACACACACACAAACACACACTCTCCCATACATGCATGCATACACACACACACACACACACACACACACACACACACACACACACACACACACACACACACACACACACACACACACACACACACACACACACACACACACACACACACACACTCCCATATATGCATGCATACACACACTCTCCCATACACACACACACACGACAGGGGGAAGAAGAGGAAAGGCCGCGCGACCGAGCACCACCACTGCCCCGCTCGCCCCCCCCCCGCGACCATCTCCCTCCCTGCGCGGACAGCCACGGGACCGCGGGGAAGTGGAGACCAAGGAGGTAAGAGGGGAACACCCCCGCTACCATCTCCCACCCCGCGCGGGGATTTGGGAAGCGGGAAGTGGCGCATGAAGCCGGGAAAACACCCACTACCATCACCCGTCCTGCGCTGGTATCGCGGGAAGCCGGGGTAAGCGGGGACACCCCCCACTACCATCACCCGTCCCGTGCGGGGACCGGGGAAAGCTGGAAGTGGCGCGGGAAGCTGGGGGGAATAAGAGGGGACACCTACGCCCCGCGCAGGGACCGGGGAAAGCTGGAAGTGGCGCGGGAAGCTGGGGGGAATAAGGGGGGACACCTCCGCCACGCGCGGATAAGCAGGGGCCGGGGAGAGAAGGCGGAACACCCTCGCTACCATCTCCAGCCACACGCGGGTATTGGGGGGGGGGAAGCGGGGAGTAAGGGGGAACTGCAGGAGGCAGGGAAGGAGCAGAGGGGATGGAGGATTGGAGAGTACTTACTCTAGTACTCTCCAACAGATCTCTGGCCAGAAAAAATGGCCGCTCGTTGGGGGCTGGCTCATATAGAGCCTGGCCGCGCGCCCACAAAGCCTGGGAGCGCGCGTCAATCAGCAATCAGGTAGGGGTAATTTTTTTTTTTTTTTTTCAGCGCGAGCAGTGAAAATTCAGCGCGAGCGGGGAAATTTAAAAAAACAAGCACGTGTTCTGCTTGGGCCAATATTTACTCGCCTGGGTGTTACATCCACCCGCCCCGGGCGTATAAATGTATAGGATTGTCGAACACTGCAAATGAGCATACAGTTATATTTCCATTTGCTATATATATATATATATATATATATATATTTGCTATATATATATATATATACCTGAGGAGTATCCCCACAGTACTTGGGGTGCAGGAGCACCAGTGTCCCAGTGTCCAGCCCACAATTGTCAATCCCCACCCTGAGTGTAGGGAGTAGCGCTTCCCCATGGATCATTGGTGCACTTAGTTGATATAACTGCCCGGGCACTCCAGAACCCGGGTGTCGCTGAACAACCAAACAATCAGTCGGTTCCACCGAAGGCGTCTACCTCAGCGTGGGTGGACTCCCGCTGAAGTGCCCCACGTTATAGAGTCTATCAGGTCGTCGGTGATCTGGTCCCAGACCACAGGCCTTGTGCACCGCATGGCATAAATCACCGGCGTGCTGTACCCTCACTATACGTAGCTACTGGGGAAGTCCCTAACTATGGGTCTTCCCTGCAGTCCCACAAGCTGAGGGTGGTCGGGGCCTATCTGGGGCCTGAGGGGGCAATCTAGGCCTAGTCCAGAGGAGCACTGCCCTCTGGACACTACCTCTCTCTTTGCCTACCATGCTCCGACTGGTGTGGTCTCCAGCATGACAAATACATCAACCTCTGCCTGCCGAGAAAGCTGTAGCCCTATTGGCTGGCCCACATGCATCTATCCCCCCAGAGGTTCATGGGACATGTAGTCCCTGCACGGAGCTTGTCTCTAATGGCCACCACTCTTGGCCGTACTGCGCATGCGCTGGGTCTCATGGATGCGTGGCTATGCCCAAGATGCCGGCTTTGGTGACCCGGTTGCCCCTCTGACTGCCCGCAGGTCCCACCGCAGTGCTCCCTGAACCGGAGCGCCCGCTCAACCATCCACAGTGCAGTAAGTGGGACCAAGGGGGGGACCTGGCTACAAATATATCATTCCACATAGAGCTATAAACATCAGCATGACACAGAAGTATGAAAAAAAAGTGAAATGTATTATGTTATACTGGATAAGAGTTCCAGAAATCCGATGTTTCTGTCCTCATTGAGTATTGGGGACCGGAAGTTTGGCTTTCTGGAACTGTTGTCTAGTGTGACATACAGTAGTAAATGTAATTTTATCTTACCTCCTGTGCTAGTGCTTATACTGTAGCTGAGTTTGGGACTATATTTTTATATATACTTTCAATTGACTCACACTGTGCACAGAGGAGTCTTTAAGATTAAAATGGAGAGTATCTTCTTGTTTAATTTCCTAATTCATTTGAAGGGAAAGAAGAGAGTGCATTTCTGTACCTCTCCCACTCTTACCAGAAAAAAATGTTATGTGCAAGTTTTCATAACCATTAGCCCAAGGTCATACCCAATGTTACAAAGTCGTAAAAAGACCTAGCGCACTTTAAATTCTTTTTATTTTAGCATCATAATGTTTGGCTCAATTGCTCGAACTGTGTAATATAAAAAGCCATAACTTACAGGATGGTCTTTATTAACGGAAATTTGTGTTTTCTTCAATTTTACCTGTTGGCTTTCTTTCTGGTAAATGCACCACAGAGTACCAATGGATTTCTGAGTCCTTTAATTAAGCCTGCCCAATCTACTGAAAATTGGTACATCTGCTAATGTTGCTACTTTGAGAGTACTGCACACATCTTTCTAATTATAGAAAGAGTACTCTTCCCCTTATTTTCTCTTAAGTACATTTTTTTTAGCAGAACCAAAACCACCTATTTTTTTAATCTCTAACTATCTGTTTCTACTTACTGTACCATTTATAAATTCAGTAGCATTGCGTTGACAATACCCTATATTTGGTTGGATATTTGACTCCAACAGGTTCCTTTTTTGGATACAAAGTTCTAAACTGATTGCACGGAGAAGCCACAACAAAATGTCAATATTATTGACAAACTTTGCCACATGTCTACTTTAAAAGAAAGTCTCTAATTGGAGGCACAGTTAATGTTTTCCCAGCCTACTTTCATCCATTTTCAAGCCACAGTTGTGAACAAGGTTGCCCCTTGAAGGGTGCTTCAAAATCTGCAGGAGCTGTTACAAGAATGAATAATTCAGCCTGCATACAGATGTTTTTCTCCCGTCAGTAGCCTTTCTTATTGAAGTCACTCATGAATATCCTCAGTCCAATCTCTCAATCATCCGTCATTTTTTTTTTTTTTTTTTTTTTATCCCTGTATTCTAGACGGCCTCATTTTAAATCCTGCTCGTTGTAATATCTGACATATACAATCTTAGGAAATACAAAACGCAATCCCACAGTATTATTTTTATATATTTAATTGTGCCAACTGGTGTGCTACTGGGAAAGTGACCTAAAATATACAATAAACAAATACACCACGATGCACATCCAATATGACAAAATATTTTATTAATTTCTATATGTTTTTTCTTCTCATAAGCATGGGTAATTTAGTTCAATCCTTTGGCCAAAATATTTGAAGTCCGCAAACATGCAAGACGGACTGCTTGCACTGAATCCCATTCAAATTGCACTCAGAGTATAGGTATATTAATGTGACTACAATTGTCAGGGAATATTAATATGCCCATAGAAGGGTAATGCATCAGATCCCTCAATATGACACTACACAAATTGTACTAGATTCACCGCGGCCCCTTTTATTCTAACACTTCACCGATATTTTCCGGTGACTTTTTCCGAATGCCACGTGCTTCGCCGCATTCGTGCGGCGTTCGTGCCATATTCATGTCGCAATCATGCCGGCGTCACCCGCGCTTGATCTGTTTAATGGAACTGCATTAGGCATTAGACGGTGAGGCATTTAAAGTGAGCTTTTTAAGTGATAAATACAGTTAGACTATAGTTAATATACTCACTTTCTTCATGCAAGACCAATAACCTCAGCTGATATGACATGGATCTAATTGCATTCTCTTCACAGGTATGTTCCTGATGTGCAAATCCTGTGTAAAAGACTGACTCTGGCCTTGTAGAATTGATATAAGTATGTTCCTGATGTGAAAATCCTGTGTAAAAGACTGACTCTGGCCTTGTAGAATTGATATAAGTATGTTCCTGATGTGCAAATCCTGTGTAAAAGACTGACTCTGGCCTTGTAGAATTGATATAAGTATGTTCCTGATGTGCAAGTCCTGTGTAAAAGACTGACTCTGGCCTTGTAGAATTGATATAAGTATGTTCCTGATGTGCAAATCCTGTGTAAAAGACTGACTCTGGCCTTGTAGAATTGATATAAGTATGTTCCTGATGTGCAAATCCTGTGTAAAAGACTGACTCTGGCCTTGTAGATTTGATATAAGTTAGTATGTTTGAATTTAAAAAGTGTTTTTTTTTATTTTTATTTTTTCTCCCTCTTAACTCTGTGCTGTTAATTGACCAACTGGAACAAGCTGATTTATTGGGGAGGGGGAGGGTCATGTGACTGCTTTATCTGTATAATACCAACACCTTTCCTGCATCTTTGCAGGAACTGCATTAGGCATTAGACAGTGAGGCATTTAAAGTGAGGTTTTTAAGTGATAAATACAGTTAGACTACAGTTTGACTAGAGGTGACTGGGGACTGGATCTACTGCAAACTCTTTTACTCTAGACAACAAATGGTAAGCTATTCAGATCACACTATGATCCCAAGCTTGTTAACCTGCCTAATTCAACCCCCCACCCCTTTACAACTAATTTACTGCAGTCTCTCCCAAAACTGACTGCACAATACACTGAAACCCTGAACTGACTCTAGCAATGCAATACAGCTAAACATTTGACAAGGAACAGGCAAACACCTGCTGTTAGTCTGCTCACACTCACTCTGCTAACAACAGCTCCTTGCAGCACTGCCTACCTCTGGCATCATGAACCTGCTATGTATTTTAACTTTTTCTTTCTCCTGGCCTCATGGAGATGTTACTCCCTCTACCCACTACAAACTCCTCCATCCTGGCCCACACCCAACATCACCATACACCCTGGACTACTCAGAAGCCTTGCACTATCTACTGAATGTTGGTGGAGAGCTCTAAAAACCAGCACACAACCACTGCTCACACAAATGGCAAACACCACAAATTTACAACTTGCAAACAACTACCCAAATTTCTACTCATACTGTTACTCTCTTTAGCAGGTGATATTGAACCTAACCCAGGTCCTCCCATTTTAGCTCTGTCCCATGCCCCTGAGAATTCTACCTTTAAATTCCAAAAAGGGCTATCTGTCGCCCATATAAACATCTGGAGCCTGCTGCCAAAACTGGACTAACTAATTGCATGGTGCCTTATGCATAAACCCAAAGCCATCGTTCTTACAGAAACATGGCTATCCCCTAAAACCCCTGATGCAAATATTGCCATTCAGCGATACTCCATTTTTAGGAGAGATAGGTCAAAGAGAGGAGGAGGGGTGTTATTTTATATTGCAGACACATTACAATTTACACTGTTAAATTGCCCACCAAGCCCACCCTCTTTTGAAATTCTAGTTGGCAAAATCTGCCTCCCCTTTTCTAAGCCCATCTTGCTTGCTGGCATCTACCGCCCCCATAAAGCCCCTCTACAATCTCTGACTGATATCACCCAATTTCTTGGCTCCATTTCCTCTCTGAATGAGAAGAGTGAGCTGCTAGTTCTTGGGGATTTCAACTTCAATTGGCTTGACCCTAAAAACCACAAAATCCAGATACAACTCAAGTCACTTAACCTATCGCAACTCATTTCCCAACCCACACGGATAAACCTGAAATCGCATAACCATTCCTTGCTAGACTGGATTCTCTCCTCAAACCCCAGCAGAATCCAATCCTCTGGCATCCTTCCTGATATTTTCAGTGACCATGCAATAGTGTACTGTGTAAGGAAAATTAAACCGCCCCATTCAAGCCCTAAAGTTCTCCTCACTAGAACATTTAAAAACTTTAACCCACAACAGTTTCTGGATGACCTTACCAACTGCCCATGGCACAGAATCGATTTAATTCCCGACCCTGATTCTGCGCTCGACTATTTCCAATCCGAGTTCTTAAAACTCTGCGATACCCATGCTCCCCTACGCAAAATAAGGGTACGGGGGGCCCACCTTCCATGGGTTACACCTGACCTTATAGCACTCTACCAGTTAAGAGATGCCTTGTGGAAAAGCTACAAAGTAACTGGCACTACCAAGGATCTCAATCACTACAGATGCATGCGGAACATGTGCACAAGGCAAACAAGGCATGCAAAAGCACAATATTACTCTGACAATCTCCACCAGAATACATCAAACCCAGCTAACTTCTGGAAGATTATCAACAATATATTCCAGCCTCCTAACCATCCACAACCAAGTAATATCACTAAGGGGGATATTACTCTGACAAACCCCACCGACATTGCAAATGCATTCAATGATTACTTTGTGGGGTGTGCCACTAACTTATTAGCGAAACACAGCCCAAACCACAAACCTGAATCTCATCCTGGGTGTACCCCTACAGTCCCACCCCCTCCAACACTGCCCACAATTTTCAATTTGGCCCAGTATCTGAGTAGGAGATTATACAAGCGCTCCTCAAACTAAAACTAAGCAGCCAATGTGGACCTGACTTACTACAATCTAGGTTCCTACGACTTGGTGCCCCAGCCATTGCCAAACCAATTGCGTCCATAGTCAACTCTATCCTGTCTGCAGGCCATATCCCTAAGACCTGGAAAACTGCCAGAGTTGTCCCAATCTTCAAAAGTGGGGACAAAAACACTGTCTCAAACTACAGGCCAATCTCACTTCTCCCAATTCTATCCAAAGTCATGGAAAAATGTGTCCACTCCCAATTAAGCGATTTCTATACCAAGACAAATTTCCCTAGCCAATTCCAATCTGGGTTTCGTCCCAAACACTCCACCGTAACTACCCTGCTAAAAGTTTGCAATGAAATCCAGTGTGGAATGGAACGGGGACAACTCACTGGTGCAGTATTCCTAGATTTTGCAAAGGCTTTTGACACAGTTGATCATGCTTAACAAACTCCAGAGCTCTGGAATAGGGAAACATGTTTTAAATTGGTTTCAGTCCTACCTATCATGAAATTCCCAATATGTGTCCATCTCAGGCTCTAACTCCAAACCCCTTGATATCACCTGTGGTGTCCCGCAAGGCTCTGTTCTGGGGCCCCTACTCTTCTCAGTGTTCATTAATGATCTTCCCACAGCTTGTAAGGAAGCCTCAATACACATGTATACAGATGACACAATCCTATATGCACACAGCCATAGCCTCTCTGACCTTCAACACATACTTCAGTCTGACTTTTTGAGACTCGAAAGCTGGATTTCCCAAAACAAACTGTTTTTAAACACTGACAAGACTGTAACAATGGTATTTGGGACCAAGACTAAATTTGTAAAGCTTTCAGTGACTGAGCTCCTGATTAGAACCAACGCTAACACCACCCTAACACCTGTCACTAGTTTTAAATACCTGGGCTTATGGTTTGACTCCCACTTAACATTCGGGATGCACATTGATACCCTGACAACCAAGACCTATGCCAAACTAGGGGTACTTTACAGGAACAAATCCTCCCTAAGTATCCTGGTCAGAAAGCGTATTGCACAGCAGATGCTAATGCCAATTATTGACTATGGAGACATAGTATATGGCTCGGCTCCTCAAACCCACCTTAGCAAACTTGACACCCTCTACAATTCAATTTGTAGTTTTGTTCTCCAATGCAACTACAACACACATCACTGCAAAATGCTCAAAGAACTAGATTGGTCAACACTAGAGTCTAGGCGCAAAGTTCACCTTTCCTGTCTTGCCTTTAAATTCTTCATGGGAAAGCTACCCAGCTACCTGAACACGCTCCTCACCCCTACCACTTGCAGCACTTATCACCTGAGATCAGACTCCAAAAGACTATTCATGGTCCCAAGGCTCAACAAAGTCTCCGGATGTTCCTCCTTCTCCTTCCGTGCACCCCAAAACTGTAACAACCTACCAGAGACTCTCACATCCACCACCAGTTTAAGTTCTTTCAAATCTAAGGCTGTCTCACATTTTAACCTGGTCTGTAACTGTTTCATACGCTCATAATATATATTTTCTTTAACTGTGCACGCAATGTCTTGTATATAATGTATACCTTGTTCATTTATGTAACTGTACTTGTAACCATGTATTATTTGTTTTACTCTGTGCCCAGGACATACTTGAAAACGAGAGGTAACTCTCAATGTATTACTTCCTGGTAAAATATTTTATAAATAAAAAAGAAAAAAAAATGAGAATGTTTCGGTTCTAATTGGTTGCAATTCTTTGCGTATCTGCCAGGTGGCAGATCTTCATGAATTGTAATGCACATGCGCCTCAGTAATGTACAAAAAAGGAGGTGAAAGTGTGCAGCTAATACATGGTAAGACACACAAAGTGAATAAAATGTGAAATAAACAATATTGTGGACCTTATAAGTGTAAATACACTAATGATACGTCTGCAGCCTTTCTTGGGGGGTGGCTCGACACCCCTAAAACTAGAAAAATGACAAAAGAACAAGCCGCACAACGCACATAGTGAAGCACAATTAAAAAAGTGAATTTTACTAAAGGATAATAAGTTCTGCGTACATCAGAGTAAATAAAATCAAGCAATGGATTAGTGGGGTTACCACACAGAGGGACAGCTGGAAACATCGCTCTTCGCCCAATGCAGGGGAGGAAACAGGAGACCAGCGGTCATTTATGTAGACAGGAGGGCCCTCTGAGTCCGTAGAGTACACTCACTCCGTCTCAAGGTGATAGGATGGTAAGTCCACAGTGTTAAGTCCCGCACACACATCCCGTAACAAGGCACAGCCGCCTCAGTCAGTACCACCACTGCCAAACGCTGACAGCACGACGCTTTGCCTCGTGGGGCGCCTGGTGATGATGTCACGGACTTCTCCTCTACTGCAGTATCCAGAGGAGCGTCCACAGCAGCGCACAGCACACAGGGCGGCACAAAGTACACAAAATGGGAAAGGCTGTCACAGGAGACAGGGAGGAATAAACCAAGGGTGATCTTGGCCACAAATGAGTATAAAAAATGAGCAGAAACACATTCCAACGCGTTTCATAACAGAAAGTTACTTCTTCAGGGAATACGTAATATAGTTTATTCCTCCCTGTCCCCTGTGACAGCCTTTCCCGTTTTGTGTACTTTATGCCGCCCTGTGTGCTGTGCGCTGCTGTGGATGCTCCTCTGGATACTGCAGTAGAGAAGTCCGTGACGTCATCGGCAGGTGCCCCACGGGGCGAAGCGGCGTGCTGTCGGAGTTTGGCAGTGGTGGTACTGACGGAGGTGGCTGTGCCTTGTTATGGGACCTGTGTGCGGGACTTAACACTGTGGACTTACCATCCTATCACCTTGAGACGGAGTGAGTGTACTCTACGGACTCAGAGGGCCCTCCTGTCTGGATAGATGACCGCTGGTCTGCTGTTTCCTCCCCTGCATCGGGCGAAGAGCGACATTTCCAGCTGTCCCTCTGTGTGGTAACCCCACTAATCCATTGCTTGATTTTATTTACTCTGATGTACGCAGAACTTATTATCCTTTAGTAAAATTCACTTTTTTAATTGTGCTTCACTATGTGCGTTGTGCGCCTTGTTCTTCTGTCGCCTCAGTAATGTGTCGACTTGCAGGTGTTTAAAAAATACCACAGTGGTCCTTTGTGAATTGACCTTGGTACTGAAGAAGTTGTACAACATTGTATCTATTTAGGCGTTTCATATTAAAAACTAAATGCAAAGTGTCTGGTGTTCGATTCCATTGTCCAGAGAGGTCCAGAGTTGAGTACACCACTGCAGCCCGTGTTCAAAAAGCCCAACATAACGTACGCTTATTTAATATAGTCAGCAATTAGTTCAGCAGGTGATAAGATGGCCACAGTTGGTCAAATTTATCAATATTTTATCGAAAATTATGACTTTTACAAATTTTTACCAGATGGTCTGGAGTGGAAGCGTGCAATAAGGAAAAAGTTATGTATCAATCCACGTTTTTTTCGTATTGCTCCTGCACCCGTAGTTACAGGAGGAAAGTATTGGTGTGTTTCCCCTGAATTTTTCAGTATCTTTGATCATGGAGAGTTCAAAAGGCGAAAGATCATGGTAAAACCAACTAAGAATCGTCAGTCCCAGGCAAGCAATGCACCAGCGCCAGCACCGGCTTCCAATAATGGTCCGACCGTCTGTGAAAACCTGCTGACTGGCAACCCTTGCTATCAGCCCCCGCCTGATACCTGCAGCCTGAGCAGGATTTCACGTACAGATACCAGCAAGCTTGCATGTACCAAAGCGATTTCCAGCTTCATCAGCTGTCAACTACAGGTGTAGCAGGCCCGCTGTCACCTGTCAACTACGTGTATAATCAAGACTACGGGACTGGCAGTGGCTCGGCGCCAACCGAATGGCAAAGGCAATGGTGGGTACAGCTGCCATATGTAATTATTTTTTTACCATATCAATATCAATGCACAGTAAAGCGATTCTCCTGTAATCAATCGCTTTACTTATTGTTGTTTAGTTCTGTAGTCACAATTCGCCAAAATGTAGTCCAGCAATATCATTGGCTGCGCAGCTTCTACAGTTAGGCGCATGCGCATTTGAACCTTGTTGAAACGCATACAGTATGTGTCTCATAACATCTAGGCGCATGCGTGTACTGTATGTGAACAAGAGATGCCCCCCGAGAAAATAATTGTTGGGACTGACCGAGGGGACTGCGGGGACTGACTGTGGGAACTTCTTTAGGGGACTGACTAGTTTGAACTAACCATTACAGTATTTACAGTATTTATTTTTCTTCCTCAGAAAATAAACTTTGTCATCAGGCTGAGAACGGCAAATGGAGGGATTTCGATGGATAATATCGCTTTTTGTAACGATGCATGCACACTGCTGAATCTGAATCAGTGCCATTTTTATTGATTAGGATAGAATAACTGAGCTTTATTACATACTTTTTTACATACTGTACTGTATAATAAACCCCAAAAATAAATAGTATGCATTCATACAGTATGTGTGTTCTACTGTAATAATAATACAAATACCGATAATGCGTTTTAATACTGTTTTGATGTACTGTAATGCGCAGTAAGTAAAAAAAAATAATGGTGTACTGTAATTAAAAACATACAGGTATATTTAAATAAAGCAGCAATTTATTTTATTGGTGGGTGCAGTAAGTAAAAAAACATTAATGGTGTCCAATACAGTAAAAACATTGACAGTATGAATACACTCTACAACAATCGACGTTATTTTTATTGGTGGAGTACTGTAAGTAAAAATACATTAATGGTGTACTATAATTAATTGGTGGGATTTAATATCACTTGAAAATTATGTCAAAGACAAAAGAATACCTCGTGGTTTAAGAATTAAAAAAGCACCCTCGTTTGGGTTTGATGACAGAGACTTTGAGACACAATGGACTAAGATTTTGGATCAATGCTCCTTTAAACTTATTGAACTTATAATACATGTAAGTTAAAAGAAAAGTCTATTGTAGAAAAACAAGTGTAAGAATTACAAACAAAGCTACTAGCTTTCACACATATTGATAAATTCAATGAAATGGATGCAAAACTAGCCCAACGTGTCAACAACATAGAAAATGGAATTATGCTGGCAAAACAGACCAAATACGAGCGTGACAAGGCTGATTATCTTAAAAACCAAATTTACATGTGGCAGAGACCTAAGAGGTCCAAATCATCAAATAAAAGCAATAACCCTAATAATACTAAGAAGCAAGAACAAGGAAACAAAACAAATAAACCTATGAAGTCTATCCTTAGGAAAAACTCACAAACTGGTTATCAAATAGGCAAAAGCTTTGAGTCTGACTTGTCTGATAATGATCTTGCTGGTCCAAGTGTTTCTTTTTCAGAGAATGAATCCGCAGTTTCCTCAGCAGATGAAAGAAGTATTCCTGCTCCTCATCAAAAGATACCACAGTTCCAGAAAATGGAGACCGCGCTCGTCTGTAAACTTCAAGGGGATTCTTCTGAGATGCCTCTCTTCCCGCTGCTCCTTCTCCCTCCGGTGATCAGCCGGCCACAGACAGTCCAAGTAAAAAACAAAAGAGGAGATGGAGCGCAGAGAAAGAAAATGCCAAGGTAAGATATGGGTCAATTTATTTGAACAACAATGCACAGTATTACTTACAATTAGTTTAAAACAGCATACAAGTAGAAGTTCCCACAGAGGTCTGTATATACATCTGTTTGGCACCCCCTGTTCCGACTGTAACACACTGCTTCCAAGTCTCACAAGGTCCCTGACCCGGAACCGGAAGTGTTACCAACCAAGGGTGATAGGCGGGCTCTCGAGCTCAGGCAAAGGCTATGGCAATAGCAACAGCCGCTCGTGAAATGACAGGGGGATATCAGCACTGCTGAATTAGGGAAAATTCTACCGTACTAAAGATGCACTCCTACCCAGGAGTGCAACATAAAGGTATTAAGCAACCCTCAACGCGTTTCACGCAGTATAGCGCTTCGTCAGGAGGTAATTAGGCACTACAGGAGGTGGTCCTATATAGGTCACCACCTAATTGCCCAACACAAAAACCATGTGTAAAACATAATACAAATACTTCCCAAAGGTGAATGTGACTAACAATGAACACACATATACATAAAAGGACATAAAAACATATTCCATATACATAATAATACAATATTAGCTAAAATTATCTCTAATAATAATACATATCCATCTACACTTTTAACAATAATTGAATTAATGGTTAGTACTTAAATTATGATTTAAATAGATAGCTGCCCATTTTTTATCGCTAATATATAATTTACATGCTATTATAAATGAACCTTAAAAAATATATAATTCCTAATCCTTAGAGTCATTATTAAATTAAAATAAAATGACCGCAATGTAATATCCCTATTTAAAATTATCTATACCTAAAATTCCCTAAAAAATTAATGTTAAAATCAATATACATCAAAGATGATCGTAACATAATCCTGAGTGGGGACACCAACACAACAGAAATCAACTTTTTAGATTTACATTTAAAGGTAATAGATAATAAAATAACTACAAAAACATTTTTTAAAAAGGTGGACGCTAATTCCTATTTAGATTATACGAGCAATCATTCTGTGAATTGGCTTAACAATATCCCCTATGGACAATTTTTAAGGATACGCAGGAATTGTTCTGAACAAAAGGACTGTGATGATCAAACAAATATTCTAACACAGAGGTTTTTAGACAAGGGATACAATAAAGAGATTATACAAAACTCTTTAATGAAAAGTAGAACCAGACCAAGATCTAATTTATTGATCCCCAAAAAAAAGATACCAGAAGTCCAAGAAAATTCCACACCATTTTTTATAACTGATTTTATTAAACAAGAATCTAAGCTGAGGACATTAATTAATAAAGATTGGAATATTCTATTAATGGACCCTGTTTTTAATAATAAATTAGCCGACAAACCAAAAGTAGTTTTTAGGAGGGCTAAAAACCTCAAAAGTATTTTAGCACCAAGCCTTTTAAAAGAATTAAAGAATAAATCTGTTGTAAAAGAGAGTTTTTTAAGTAAACCGATAGGTAACTACAAATGTGGCAATTGTGTGATGTGTCAATACATGTCCCAAGAGAAAGTTTTTAAAGATTACCAGACAGGACTAGAATACAAAATAAATCAGTTTATCACATGTCAAACAAGCCATTTGGTTTATATAATTGATTGTCCGTGTAAAAAATACTATATAGGTAAAACCATTCGCCCACTAAAAGTACGGATTGGAGAACATATTAATGGTATAAAAAATGCAAAAAGAAATATCGAAATAGGGAGAAAGGTACACAATTTGGCTATGCATTTTTTAGAGCAGCACAATGGAGACACAAAGGGTTTACATTTTAGAGGGTTGGAGGTTATAAAAAGAGATATTAGGAAAGGCAATAGGGAACTAAAATTACTTCAAAGAGAACAATATTGGATTTATACTTTGAAAAGCAAAATCCCAGGTGGCCTTAACGAGATGATAGAATTAAATCCTTTCCTTAAATAAACATATAAAAAATGAAATATAGATGTTCCGGTTCATCTTTGATGTATATTGATTTTCACATTAATTTTTTAGGGAATTTTAGGTATAGATAATTTTAAATAGGGATATTACATTGCGGTCATTTTATTTTAATTTAATAATGACTCTAAGGATTAGGAATTATATGTTTTTTAAGGTTCATTTATAATAGCATGTAAATTATATATTAGCGATAAAAAATGGGCAGCTATCTATTTAAATCATAATTTAAGTACTAACCATTAATTCAATCATTGTTAAAAGTGTAGATGGATATGTATTATTATTAGAGATAATTTTAGCTAATATTGTATTATTATGTATATGGAATATGTTTTTATGTCCTTTTATGTATATGTGTGTTCATTGTTAGTCACATTCACCTTTGGGAAGTATTTGTATTATGTTTTACACATGGTTTTTGTGTTGGGCAATTAGGTGGTGACCTATATAGGACCACCTCCTGTAGTGCCTAATTACCTCCTGACGAAGCGCTATACTGCGTGAAACGTGTTGAGGGTTGCGTAATACCTTTATGTTGCACTCCTGGGTAGGAGTGCATCTTTAGTACGGTAGAATTTTCCCGAATTCAGCAGTGCTGATATCCCCCTGTCATTTCACGAGCGGCTGTTGCTATTGCCATAGCCTTTGCCTGAGCTCGAGAGCCCGCCTATCACCCTTGGTTGGTAACACTTCCGGTTCCGGGTCAGGGACCTTGTGAGACTTGGAAGCAGTGTGTTACAGTCGGAACAGGGGGTGCCAAACAGATGTATATACAGACCTCTGTGGGAACTTCTACTTGTATGCTGTTTTAAACTAATTGTAAGTAATACTGTGCATTGTTGTTCAAATAAATTGACCCATATCTTACCTTGGCATTTTCTTTCTCTGCGCTCCATCTCCTCTTTTGTTTTTTCCTCATCAAAAGATCACTAAACAACCGCCAAAAACGACGAAGGAGACGGAGAAGACGCAGAGATAAACTGGTGGTCAGCTCCGTCAAAGAAAATGAGGTACCAGAACTAGAGGAAACTAATGTGATTAATATTTCCAAATACACACTCACCAAATCTGAAATTGAACTACTTGACCTTGGACTGACCTTTGCACCCACCAAAAACTTAGATTTATTCTCTACAATTGTGGACTTGTATAAGTTCACTAGAAAATTATCTCTAAAAAGATTTTTTTAGACAGAAAGAAGAAAATATTGATACAAGGGTGTCTTTCAAACAAGTTATCTCTAACAGCCAGCAACCTAAGACTTTGCCTATTTTTGATGTTAATGCACATTTGTCATTCAAGGAACAGTGTCATCTACAAGATCTTTCAGAGCTGTTTCATGAACAAGAACCCAGGTGTGAGGATACTGCACCGACACACTTTATTCGAGCAAATACCCAGTTTGTACCTGGCAGATACCTGGAATGCGCCGCTCCTCACCTCTGACAAGCCCCGTTGCGTTTGCCTTCCCAGCCTGGGTTCATGCCTGGCTGACGGGCGGCTGATCTGTTAAATGATAATGATTAGGATTTAATAGGCTGCAATGCTTCACGTGTCTACCAGATGGCATAAATTCATGAATTGTAATGCAGTATATATATATATACTGTGCAGTATTGCAGCCAGCGGGAATAAAATGCTTCAATCCCTGCCTGGAAAATACCTCAATGCACTCGGGCAGAAAACAGTCACAAACCTCAATACACCCGAGTATACCCGAATTCGTGGGACTAGCCGAGCTCGAATAAAGTGTGTCGCCAGTGTACCATTCAGAATTTTTTGGGAAGAAAAGACTCTGGTTTGAAAAGACAGTCTACATTTTGTCCCACTTTCCTTAGAGGGCATGCTATAGATGTTTTTCAGGCCTCAGTTCAGAGGGATCTGAGACTTTTATCACAAGGTATCTCTACCATGAGTACTCATAGACAGACTACTGCCAACCTTACCCTTGCTCAACGAAATGCACTCACAAGCATTCAAAATAATGATGCAATTTTGATAAAGAAAGCTGACAAGGGGGGTGCTGTAGTAGTGGTTGACTATGACTATTACATCACAGAAGCTCTGCGCCAACTGAGTGATAAAGATTCATATGTATTACTAGAATCTGACCCTACTCTAGCCTTTTCACGTGAGCTTGATGAACTCTTAGAGTTGGGTAAAATACTTCAGGTTTTGTCAGCCAATGAGTTTGATTTTCTGAGATGCAAGTGTCCTGTTATCCCAATTTTCCATCACTTACCGAAGATACATAAGTCTCTCCAGGTTCCACCAGGTAGGCCAATCGTGTCCAGTATTGGGTCTCTAGGCGAGAATCTTTCAATTTAAGTTGACCATTACTTACAGATGTTGGTCTCTAGCCTCCCCTCTTATCTTCTCGATACATCCCATGTACTCTCTATATTTTCAGATTTCACTTGGGCACCTCATTACCTATGGGTCACATTAGATGTGACCTCACTTTACACCAGTATAGCACATGCACATGGCCTTAACTCAGCACGTTTTTTTCTAGAAACACTTTCTGATCTTTCACCAGCACACATCACGTTTTTGTTAGACAGTATTTCTTTTCTCTTAACTCACGACTATTTCATGTTTGCGGGTAGTTTCTATCTCCAAACGCGTGGCACAGCAATGGGAACATGCTTTGCCCCCTCTTATGCCAACTTATTCATGGGTTGGTGGGAACAGAGCCACGTGTTTGGAGATAGAAACCCCTTCAGACATTTAATAGTGACTTATCACCGGTACATAGATGACCTTATTTTAGTGTGGAAGGGCACTATCACTCAATTGCATGCCTTTAATGCACATTTAAATTTCAATTCTTTCAACTTACTTTTCACAGCCCAGCATCATCACCATCACATCTCTTATCTCGACCTTTATCTCTATGTTGATGTAAATATGAGAGTGCATACAGACATCTTCAGAAAGCCCAATGCTCGTAACACTCTATTACATGCAAAAAGCTCCCATGACAGGAATCTTTTCAGGGGCATACCTCGGGGCCAATTTTTACGCCTTCGTAGAAATTGTTCGAGCATTGAGGATTTCGAGTTAAGATCATTGGAGATGATCGAGAGATTTGAGGCAAGGGGTTATGATTCTCGGATCCTCGAGGAAGCCTACCTTAATGCAAAATTGGAGCCTAGAGAGAACCTTATCCAGGCACGAGGTCATGTCTTGACATCAAAATCAAAAAGAAATCAATCTTGCCAGAAAGATTATGATACCTTACCGCCTTTTTTTGTCACCAGGTTTAGCAACCAAGCAAATGACATCAAAAAGATAATTAAAAAATATTGGCACATATTGGCTACTGACCCTCTTCTTAAAAATATGGTGACCCATGACCCCCGTGTGGTATTCCAGAGATCTCAAACAATGGGTAATTTAATATCACCCAGTGTGCCTAGGTTAATTTCTAAAACTAAAGAATTTTTTCCTAATCTTATTGGTTGCTATCCCTGTCACCACTGTAAAATTTGCAAATATCTTGTGAAGACGAAAACATTTTCAGGGTCTGATACCAGTAGACTGTTTAAGATATTGTCATGCATCACATGTAACACAGACCATGTGGTCTATATGCTCAAGTGTGATTGTAACAAGCGTTATGTGGGATTAACAACAAGACCACTTAAACAACGTATACTTGAGCATATGAGACTAATTACAAAGAGAGACCAAATGCATCCAGTGTCTAGGCACTTTGACATTTGTCAAAAAGGGAGTCTGACAAATTTTGAGTGTGTAGCTCTGGAGTTTGTTAAACCACATTACAGAGGTGGTGACAGAGCCAATCTGCTTCACAGATGTGAGGCATTTTGGATTTTTACTCTGAATACATTAGTACCCAATGGACTAAACATAGATTGGGATTTTAAAAGTTTCTTATAAAGGTAATTTATCATGAGTCTATTTATTTATTTATTTTTCTTAGACTCACCTAGCCACTACTTGGCCTATTCCAGTCATGTTGTATCTAGCTTTATGCATTAGATACAATTATACTCTGTATATATTAGCGCTGTGCGAATACAGACTCCAGTGCCACTTTATAATATATTATAATATATTATAATATATTTTTTTCCGTGCCAGGTGTATACATTTATTTATTTACATTTGAATTGTTGATTTCACCGCTGTTCCAATTTTCTATCCCTCTTAGTGGCTATGTACATTGAACCATTTACCTTAGTTAGGTGTTCTTTTGATCTAACTTTTATGGCAATGGGTTAACTCTGCATATATCCTATGTCAACCAGTGCCTTATTATAAGGTCGGTCAGTTTCCATGAGGTATAACCAGTTCTGAGTGTAACTTATTAACTAATTAAATAATAAGTATTGGAATAAGCATGCAACAACAATTCTTATGTATTATTTATTGTAAAAAGTTTTTTTATTATCTTTTTCAATTATTTGTATGAGTTGATTCTGTATTTTCCTTGTATTTTCTTGTCTTCCTTGTCCTTCACCTTTTTCTTTCTGCAAAACACTATCAATTGATTACTTACAACAGCTGTTTTGCAAGATGGGGAGTGTGATAAATACCCAGAGCCTCCCCCTTCCCTGTACTCCTTGAAAAAGCGCCACAGTGGGCGTGAAACGCGTGGGAGAATGTCTGTGCTGTTTGTTTTTTTATTTTATGTAGTTCATTAAAGTGCATCATTTTTAACCTCTTTGCTGGTGAGTACTCATATTTTTCTTGGAGTAG
Organism: Ascaphus truei; assembly: GCF_040206685.1. Classification (NCBI taxonomy): domain Eukaryota; kingdom Metazoa; phylum Chordata; class Amphibia; order Anura; family Ascaphidae; genus Ascaphus; species Ascaphus truei. The sequence goes on from NC_134486.1 coordinate 62,089,093, forward strand.
ATGGGCCCCGGATCCTTTTTTCGCTTGCATCAGTTCATGTGAGGATCAGTGTCCACCACCGGATGCGGAAACAGCCGCAGCTACAACAGAGGGAGACGCTTACAACACGGCGTCTAGACTGGAGTCAGACCGGGAGAGAAGCTGAGTGGTGATTTTAGTGAGTCGCGTGGACTCTACACCGGGCCAGGTCGGGCCAGGGCTTGGGACTGAGTGAGTACTTTTGTCCTATTTATCTTTAGCCCTCTCATACATTACCCGTGTACTTGCCTTATTTGCCAGCCGATCATTCCCTTACTCCGGTGTCAGCTCCTATATTTGCCCTGCTTGGCACTTCATACCTGCATACACTTGCTCTTAGAGCTTACATACGGTTGCTGTCTTTTATAATTAAAAACATACAGGAATATTTAAAAAAAAACATATTAGAATACAATTTAAAACAATGAACAAGTCAGAAATTAATCAACATTTTAACAGACGACCAATCACGAAGCGAATTCGATCCCAGCAGATTGTCCTTCCAGGGCCGATGCCTTGTATGCCACAAAATGCCATTAATGGAGTCTCGCACGATTTTCATTAAAGGATCGGTAATTGAAAAATAGCGCCACAATTTTTCCACAATAGTCTTTCTTAAATTTTCAGGAAGAGAGTTTTTCTCACGATTCACTTCATAGTTTACATTGTGGGCCCACCCTAAGTACAATGGGTATGGCACGTGGTGCTTGAAAATTAACAAGGCATGCCTCTGGGGTTTACGAGCACTTGCAAACCTATACTTCTCCCTGAGTTGCTGGGGCAGCTCGCGCAGGATGATGTCGGGCACCATCTCAATGCAAGCGTATGTGGGTTGGATTCTGGGAGCGGGTGTTCTGTGAGCGGGTGTACTTGTGGCAGCATGCGAGGGTAGGTTGTCTGGGAGGATGCTTTGCTCCTGTCTTGGTCTCCTTGTCAGTGTTGCCTCCTGGCGTGGTCTTTACGGGGTTGTCATGTCATCCTTGTCAATGGCATACATGAACACATATTCTTCTGATGGAGGGGGTGCGCTTGGTGATGGAATGGTGAAGGTCCCATTCATCCCATTCATGCCACCCTCCTGCTCCGGCGTCCGAGATACAGGGGCATGAACTTCGAGCAAATTATGTATCCCCGCTATGTCAGTCTCTATCTTCTCCATCCGTTGATCCATCTTCTCCATCCGTTGATCCATATTTAACATGGTCTTTAAAAGAAGATCTATCTTTACCAGCATAGAGTTCCCAGGGATATCGACAATTAACCAATTCAACATGCGGTCTAACGAGCTGGATCTTGTGCATGGGGTGCTGTGGACATCTGGGTGGATGGGTGCATAAGAGGATGAGATGGGGGTTCCCTGGAGATAAGCGGCAGCGGCTGTGAGGGCTGATGGAGAAGGTGTCCTCTGGGTTTCCGGGAGAGAAGCGGCAGCGGCGGCAAGGAGTGATGGAGAAGGTGTCCTCTGGGTTCCCGGGAGAGAAGCGGCAGCAGCAGCGAGGGCTGATGCAGAAGGTGACCATTTGTTTTGCTTTGAGTGTACATCATCGAATTACTTCTTGACATAATAAGGCTTCTTTAAAGCCTTACCTGTAGCCTTTGGAGTCGTCAGAAGCTTTTCTTTATTAGCCTTAGCCTTTCGCTTTGGCCTTGGCTTGGAAACGGCTGCCGCCTTTCGCTCTTTCTGCATGACAGGCACAGCAAAGGCGAGTGGGTTCCTGGGTCCATAGAATCGGGGTTTATCGATGGAAGCAGATGGCACAATGCAGTATCTGGACATGGGCAAGTTCAGATACAGATCATCGAGTGGGAGGCAATGCAATGTGTGTCACCTTTTATGCATGGCGACGAGGGGCAGGTGTTAAAAGTGGGCATACTCTAATGTGAGTCATTAAAGTATAAATACTGTACACCATCCATTTTGTGGATTCACTGCACATTGAATACACATCGACTAAACATCGAATATACATTCGTGTGCTTGTATTTCTTTCGACACGCAGCGATGCCTGTTAAAAAGATTTCTAAGGATCTCAGCATGAGAATAAAGGAGATGTACATGAGAGGACAATGAATTGCGGATATTCAACGCTGGCTAACTACTTCTGGCCTAGTTGTGCCAGCAGCAACCGTGAGCTATCATGCCCACGGTAAGACCAAAAAAGTAAAGAGGACACCAACGGTAACTACAGCGTAAGTACTGTACTACTGTATACTGTAAAGAAATTGTCACTCACTTCATTATTACTCATTATGACTCACAACCCCCCATTTCAGTACACAGTTTACTCAAATTATATATCTATCTACAGAGGCGGCACACTTTATTAGCACTTGGCTAGTGTCGCAAGCCGGGAGGTGTCCCGGCTTGCTTGTTGCTTTCCCTCAGCGTGTCGCGCGTCATCGATGCGCGGTCACGCTTCATCGGGAGCGTGCGCACATGGCGCGCGTGCCCAGGGCTCCCCGAGGGAGCCCTGGGTTGCTCCTAATGTGGGGGATGCGGTGGGGGGCTCTGGGGGACCCGGCGGACCCGGAGAGGGGAGGGGGAAGCCCCGATCGGAGGACCGATCCTCCGAGGCTCCGGCGCGCGCCCGGGACACCTCGGCGCGCGCCCGGTATCTGTTGCGGCCGAGACCGGGTAAAGGTCATAATAAACTCGGCCGCAACAGTATTATTATTGTTATCGCTGTATATTTATATAACGCTATTCTACACAGAATCTATCTATTATCATTGTTATCGCTGTATACTGTATTTATATAACTCTATTCTATACAGCATCTATCTATTATTATTGTTATCGCTGTATATTTATATAACTCTATTCTATACAGTCTCTATCTATTATTATTGTTATCGCTGTATATTTATACAGTATAACTATTCTATTAAAGTAATATCTATATTTGGCCATACTGTAGGCCTGAGCATAAATGTACCTGTACTTGTGGCCTACTGTAACGTATTGTTGTTTTTCCTTTAAACTGTACGGAGACAACTGTTCTGGTTGACAAAATAAGTGAAGAGAATGATGAGAAGAGTGCCTTAAGGGTCAAAGACACTCTGCAAAAAAATCACAATCTGACTGTATCCGAGACCAGCATAAAGAAGATGAGACGCAGAATTGGATGGAAATATGGACGTGTGAGGTTAGTACTGGACAGTACAGGAGGTGAAAAGTGTGGTTTAATAAACTGTACTGTACCTATAAAATTATTCCTTGTCATTACAGAGCGTACTCTATGATAAGGGATGTCAACAAGATAAAGAGAGTAGTACAGGCACAGGCATGGATCGACAGTGGTGAAACTTTTCAGGATTGCATCTTTACTGACGAGTCTACTGTATCTCTGGAGAGATTTGCCACTTTTGCATTCCACAAAAAAGGACGCATATCTATGAAGCCGCGTCCAAAACACCCAGTGAAGATGCATGTGTGGGGTGCCATCTCTAGGCGTGGACCAGGACGCATTGTCATCTTTATGGTACAGTATAATAATGCACAAAGTCACATGCTGTAGCCTTTAGCACTGTACTGTACTACTGTAGTGTGCATTATTTTGAGCACTTTTCTTTTCTTGTTACAGGAATCATGAATAAAGCTTTTTTCCAAGAGCAAATAGTGCCTGTGATTGTGGAATACAATACTAGTGAATTCCCAGATGGTCACCGTTTCTACCAGGACAACGATCCGAAGCACACGCGTCAACTGCGCATATTCTTGCCTGCGGTATCAACTGGGTGAAGACGCCAGCGGAGTAAGTACGGTAACCATGTCTCGTTTTTTCACACTGTTTATTTCAGTATAGTAGTTCCAGTATACAGTAGTTTGACAGTAGTAACTGCATACAGTAGTCCAATATGGAGTAGTTTTATTGTACACAATGCAATTATTTGCACTTAACTGCACTAATTTTTTTCCCCTTTTCAGAGACAGTTGGCTGCACTACAAAAGGACGGGTGGGGGGGGAGGGGGTATCATGTGTAAATTGTGTGAACTGTGTGTATAGTGTATCTACAGTCATGATTTACACAACCCCTTCCCCCCTCTCTCAATGAAATACAGAATGCAATGTGGCCATGACGAACAAGATAAAGACTAAAAATTTGTATTATTGTTTTTATTATTATAAATGGGCATTATTCATGATTATTTGTATTTTTCATTCTTCCATGATTATGCACCGGCCCTCAAATTTCAACTGACAGAAGAACTACAGTACACTACTGTACACTACTGTACGTCCACAAAGAAGATAAACACTGAAAATGATTATTTGTATTTTTTATTCCTGATAAAATAAAATAAATATTTCATTACATTCACATTTTTTTTCTTTGAACTTTAAATTCATTGTTAATGTGTGAGGAAAGGGATTCTTCAAGAAGGCTTACATTTTTATTCATTGGTTACATTTTTATTCATTGGTTACATAATCAGATTAACATATTCAATTCGAGAAGGGTTTATCACAAGTGCGCATGCGTTACCGTAAACACTGTGCATCTCTTTAACTAATTCTCCTTTTTTCCCCCTCCAATGACAGATCGCCAGACAACAATCCTATCAAAATGGTCTGGCATCAGCTGAAGGACCATATCCGAAAAGTGGTGAAACCCTCAAAAAGGATGAGTTGGCGAATGGCATAATGAGTTTGTGGAACAATATGCTCACCGTGGAACGATGTAATAAATATATCGACCATATTGCAATTGTGTTGCCAGTTGTGATAGAGCGTCATGGGCAAGCATCAGGAAGGTAGTATAGTACTGTACTGTAGTATGGTAAGTACAGGCACACCAAGTACAGCATGATACAGGTAAGTATGGCACAGATTGTTTTACAGTATACAGCATGCACTTTACTGCACTAATTTTTAATTTTTAGTTAGAGCTGCACTACCAATCTTGTTACAAAGTATTTTACAGTACAGTAGTTCCACTATACAGTAGTTTGACAGTAGTAACTGCATAGTCCAATATGGAGTAGTTATACTGTACTGTACACAATGCAATTACATGCCCTTAACTGCACTGGTTTTTAATTTTTAGAGAGAGCAGCACTACCAATCTTGTTACAAAGTATTTTACAGTATAGTAGTTCCAGTATACAGTAGTTTGACAGTAGTAACTGCATACAGTAGTCCAATATGGAGTAGTTTTATTGTACACAATGCAATTATATGCACTTAACTGCACTCATTTTTTCTTTCCTTTTCAGAGACAGCTGGTTGCACTACAAAGGGATCGGTGGGGGGAGGGGGGTATCATGTGTAAATTGTGTGAACTGTGTGTATAGTGTATCTACAGCCATGATTTACACAACCCCACCCCCTCTCAATGAACTACAGAATGCAATGTGGCCATGACGAACAAGATAAAGACTTAAAATTTGTATTACTGTTTTTATTATTATAAATGGGTATTATTCATGATTATTTGTATTTTTCATTCTTCCATGATTATGCCCCGCCCTCATATTTCAACTGACAGAAGAACTACAGTATACTACTGTACACTACTGTATGTGTACAAAGAAGATAAACACTGAAAAAGAGTATTTGTATTTTTTATTCCTGATAAAATAAATATTTCATTACATTCACATTTTTTTTCTTTGAACTTTAAATTCACTGTGAATGTGTGAGGAAAGGCATTCTTCAAGAAGGCTTACATTTTTATTCATTGGTTACATTTTTATTCATTGGTTACATAATCAGATTAACATATTCAATTTGAGAAGGGTTTATCACAAGTGCGCATGCGTTACCATAAACAAAGCCTGAAAGGGTTGGTGGGGGGGTCATCATAATGGATTAGCATAATGTGAAGTTATACACGAATGCACATTAATCAACAACTAGGTCCATTCCCAAAGATGATTACACGCAGGCGCAGAAATGTGACGCTTGGCTCGGAACGATTAAAAGCACAAAGCCAAGCTTTTGAAAATGAATGGTTTTCGAGAGTGTCGATAAGAAGTTGAAATCCTTGAGCCTTGTGTGTGTCTGTGGGGGGAGGGGGTAAAGCTGCATGAAGGATTAGCAGTAATGTAGTTCAAATACATATTTTCAACAGGTCATCATAATGTTTTGATCCCCACACCTCCAAATCAATAAAAATTACATAAAGCATGTGAATGATCAGTGTCACATTAAAAAGCGACAGTACCGATAGAATATCAGAATTACAAGAATTTTTATGCAGGTACACATGTCTGGAAACGAAACATATATTTTTTTTTTTTTCCAGATTTGAACTTTCACATGATTGTGAAGTTATACACGCATGCACATTAATCATCAACGAGGTCCCTTCCCAAAGAGGATTACACGCAGGCGCAGAGATGTGACGCTCGCCTCGGGACGATTAAAAGCACAAAGCCAAGCTTTTGAAAATGTATGGTTTTCGAGAGGTGTCGAAAAGAAGTTGAAATCTTTGAGCCTTGTGTGTGTTTGCGGGGGGAGGGAGTAAATCTGCATGAAGGATTAGCAGTACTGTTGTTCAAAGACATATTTTCAACAGGTCATCATAATGTTTTGATCCCACAGCCCCAAATCAATAAAAATTAAATAAAGCATGTGAATGACCAGTGTCCCATTAAAAAGCTACAGTACTGATAGAATATCAGAATAACAAGAATTTTTATGCAGACACACATGTTTGGAAACTAAACATAATTTTTTTTTTCCAGACTTGAACTTCCACATGATTGTGAAGTTATACACGCATGCACAATAATCATCAACTAGGTCCCTTCCCAAAGAGGATTACACGCAGGCACTGAAATGTGATATCAGGCTCTGTACGTTATACACGCAGGAATGTGATGACAGGTTCGGGATGATTGAAGCCAGAAAGCCATCTGGCTGGGAGAGTTATACTGAACTGTAGATAAGAAGAATGAAATAGTACTTTAGCCGTGTGTGTGCGGGGGCGAGAGGGAGAGCGCTGTATGCGCCGAAATGTGATACTGTAACACGCCTATGCATTTCAACAATGTTCAAATGAGACATATAGTACTGTACGCATAATATAAAAAGAGTATGAAAACAAGTAAAAGTACTGATTACAAAATACTGTAATACAGTACGTACAGTACTGTATAGAAATGTGATAATTTTATATTCGAAGAAGACGCAACGCTATATTTTTGTAATACTGTATACTGTAAATTCTCCATTTTACAAATACTGCGCACACACACACAGACATTATGCATTAGACATGCATTAGACATGCATTAGACTTATTAGACTTTTTAAGACAACCGCTCGCGAACACCCACCTGTGTTTTTAGACGGTATTGCAGTATAACGGACAGCGCTAAAAATCCGAGCGCTAACATACCGGAAAACGCTACAGAAAAAAAGAAAATATACCGCATCTGCCTGCGGTTAGCAGAGTGCCACGGATCCGGCCGCATTAGGATAAAGGCGGCCGCAGCTGTAATATTCATAAAATATTAAAATGTTATTGATAAATTTATAACGATGACACAAGTGTGAGAAGCATATGTAGAGTGATGTTAAAAATCCCCAAGGTAGGGCGGCTCAAAATTTAGCAAATAGCAAAGCAGGTAGAGTCTATGACATTCTCATAACATCCAATTTACCTACTGGTAAGCTATAGAAGACGATTGAATAATGGTGTCAGAACGCTATTGAGTCTATATACCATCAATTACTAATAGACTTAAAGTAGTCACTAAAATAGGTAGGTTGAATGGTATTTATAAGATTCAATATATCTTGTGGCTGCTAAAGATGCTCAAGTCTAAGTATACTACTATTGTATTTTCTCAAATTGCCTAGTCAGACTCATATATTATTATATTATAGTTCATTGAGTCAGCTGTAATGGCACTGCAAGATGGTCTGTAAATTAAGTCAACATTGTGATTAGCATAATTGAGATGTTAATACACCTTACGCCCACTGAGTAGGTAAGTCTTCAATAGGTCATGAGTTACTGATCACTAAACAAATGAGATCGCAATATGAGGTAATTAATTATAGTATTGAAAATGCCAGCAATCAGGTTAGAATCATTACTTGCAATAGATTATGTCTCCATTGAGTATAGCTTCAACAATAGTATACATAAGCCGCTATAGAGATATATTAACGTAAACAGTGAGTGCCCCCTGTTCGCATGGAGAACTACAGGAATGCAAGAGGAGTATAGACAATTGTAAGCGCAACAGGATTCATGCACAACAACGTCAACATCATAAGCTGCAATGAATATCTAATCACGCATAAAGTGAGTGCCCCCTGTTTGCATAGAGTACTGCAGAAGTGCACAATAAGTATAGCACAAAATAAGCAAAACCGGATGCATGCGCTACAACGCTATACGACCGTTTACACTGAAATAAAGCACAGGAAGCCTCAGAGTGTTGATCCGACTTCTTTGATGACTGTCGTGGCGTCCTAAAACCCTATGCAAGTTTCATGCGCTGACGCACACTTCTTCAGGGGTGGAGGAGTCTAGGTACGTAGCAAAGTTGTGATGTTAATAAATCAGAGACTACAGTTTAGTAGATCAATAACAAGTCACAAAGGGAATAATATGAAAACAAACAATATATCTTGAAATACTCAACTCGTATATTGGTTCTACTGTATGTATTAAATGTGAACATTGTTGTTATACCAATATTTTCTGTACCTGTTATATCGGTTTCACTCAGACTTTCCCTTGGTAAAGTATAATTTGTGTATGTCTAAAAAAAAACTGCAATAAAAAAGATTGAAAAAATGTGTTCTAGTGGGTGTGTCAATTGATTTCCACCTATCCTGTCCGTATTTGGGTAGGTGTTGGTCCGTGCTCAATTAGTCACCAGCTGATCGTATAGCTCAAAAATAATATAGTGGAAGATATTCTATTCTAGGGACTGCTCAAATTCAACAGCCAAATGACACAGTCAGATACCTTGTAACTTTGTATCTCAAAAGTGTAGCTGCTTTTACAGAGTGTTTGAAGCTAAAGTCAAAGCTGGAATTAGCTTACAAAGTCATACTCAGAGAATTATAATGAGTATAGAATGGATTAATGAGTGGTGTGATGTATGTGATGGACCTAAGAGGCACCCTTATATTACACATGCTCTCATACGTCTCTAAATGTACATGAACATGGATACATTCATATAAATTAACATATACATACATTGATGTAATATCGTACATACTTTCATTTTGGTACACAATGGATGAGTTTTTGCCATATACATACATTGATGTAATATTGCACATACACTCATTTTAGTACACGATGGATGAGTTTGTGCCATATTGTTGTAATGTATACATGAAAGCACAAAAATGATTATATTTAAGGTGTAGGAATGTACTGAGTTGTATTCCAGACTGCCCACAATGGTCAAAATGGTCTACTAGACTATAAGACTTATTTAAACTGTATACTCTACTATGAACCCAATCACTTAGCCCTTAAGACAGTACTATATACTGATGCAGCGGCCGCTATTCGAACGATTAACACGGTATGTAGATCGGAATACCCATTCGATGGAGCGCAATTTGATTCAATCGTGCCGACTTAAACACGCGGTTTGGTTATCGTTTTGTCCGGATTAGAAAATGGCATTTTATCGTGTTCTGCAATACTGTCGAGAAACTCAAGTGGGCAATCGCGAGTTGTTGTCATCAAAATCCAATAGCAATTCAATGTCACGATTACCATGTTGGCTGAAATCGGCTGTGATGCCTTCCACGCATGCGCGCCATAAGCCCTTCAAAGCTTCTTCTATAGTGCTGTGCCAAGTTATCTTGGAGTTCACCGCTTATTAACAACACAACACCTTTCTCCCCCCCACAGAGCTGTTAATAAGATTACCATACGGCCTTCAAACCTGGCCCCCCACACACACACTTTAGTAGTTGAATCAAATCATTAATAATTATTCTTTAGAATTTTATTGGGTAATGAATCATACAAAAATGCAAAAATACAAAAATATAATAATTTGTGTACAGGCTTGTCTTTTCCTTCGTTATGGTTGCTTTTGAGTTTGTATTGCTGTACTGTACAGTACAGTACTGAAAATAAAAACCAGAAATAATTGATTAAACAAAAAAATATTTTTTTGGTGGGTGGGGTCTGATGATATTAAACCCCCACACACACGTTCAGTGTGCGATATTCATGTCTGCAATACTGTAGTATAATCAAATAAGCAATAATAGACTTTATTAAAGAAAAAATCATGTGCTGTATTACAGTAACATTCGCAAATCCGCAAAAACAATTTTTTGGTTATCGCCATGGCTTGCATAGCAAGTATGGATATTCTGAGATTTAAGTTTTACAAATGCAGTACAGTATACTGTATAATTTTTGGGGTTATCACCATGGGCTTGCATACTGTAGCAATTATGGATATTATGAGAATCAAACAGTACTGTTGCTTTTTAATTCCATACTAGTCATGTACGTTCTTTCTGAGGTGGGTGGCATACTGTAGTACAGTGATTTTTATTTGGGGGTGTGGGGATCAAAACAATATTATGACTTGTTGAGAATATGTCTTTGAACTACAGCTTGGAACTTCATACAGCTAGCACAGCCTGCAACCCCTCCCTCACCCCCCCCCCCCCCACACACACACAAGGCTCAAGGATTTCAACCTCTTATCAACACCTCTGACAAACCATGTCACGCATGCGCAAGTGCGATAACTTGCCTATTCTTCAACACAACACTCCCCCCCACAAGTAATAAGATTAGCATGTTGTGTGAGATACAGGCCTAGCTAAGAAAGCCTTTCTAAAACTGCTATTGTACTGTAACAAAACAAGTCAACTTGAAGTCCAAAGCTTATCAACAACACAACAACAGAGCCCTCCAACAGAGCCATTAACGTAAATGTACTGTTGTGTGATTATCATGAGCTGGGCAGAAGATATGTTGGATAATCCTTAATGCAGGAAAATAGTATTTTTCTACAGAATTTTATTGCATTATTAACAGAAATGATTGATTAAACAATAAAAATAAAATAATTTTTAAAAAGCATTTTTTGTTTTTATATATATTTTTTCTCAAACTAATGTGAAGTGCAATGCTTTGTTTGTTGAACTGTTCATAAGGATTTCAAATCAGAAAGAGGGGTTTAAAAAATAGATTTGATTTTTAAATGCAAATACAGTACAAAAATACAATACAGTAGCTCTCGTTTTTCTCTTCATTATGGCATTGCGAGATGGGGAGAGAGGTGGCTGCAGCTCTGAAAATACAGTATTTCAAAAGATTTTTTTAAAAACATACAGTATATTTTTTTTTTGGCAAACACGAATTTCTATACAGTTACTATTATCTTACACATCCCCCCCCCCCCCTTCCTTGCTTGTGGCAGTTCTGAAAATGAAAAGAAACAATAAATGCAGACATGGTTAGTTTAGTGCCATACAGTACTTACAGTGCATTAAAGTGCCTGTATCATATTTACCTGTGCCTGATTAACAGAAGTGAATGGTTAAAACAATAACAATACAGTATTTATTTCAAAAGATTTTTTTAAAAACTTTTTTTTTTTTTTTTAGCAAACACGAATTTCTATACAGTAACTACTGAGAGAGGTGGGAGAGGGGGGGTGTGTGAAGATACAGGCTGGTTTGTACATGAACACCGTATTATTATCTTACACATCCCCCCCCCCCTTCCTTGTTTGCGGCAGTTCTGAAAATGAAAAGAAACATTAAATGCAGACATGGTTATTTTTAGGGCCATACTTACCTGTATCATACTTACCTGTGCTTTACTACTTTCCCGAGGCCTGGCCATTACGTTGTATAACAATAGGCAACAAAGTCGCAATATGATCAATATATTTATTACATCTGGCTACGGTGAGTATAATGTTCCAGAAATTCAGTATCCCCTTTTCCAATTCTTCCTTTTTGGACAGTTTCCACACTTTTCTGATATAATCCTTCAACTCATGCCATACCATTTTGATGGGATTAAAATCTGGTGATTTGTAATACAGTAGGAGGGGAGAAAAAATTGAATTACGTAAGGAGATATACAGTAAACTATCTAAAACAATGCGAAAAGGTTACCCAACTTACTCCGCTGGCGTCTTAACCCAGTTGATACCGCTGGCAAGAATATGAGCCGTCGACGGTGTGTGTTTCTGGTCATTGTCCTGGAAGAACCGGTGACCAGATGGGAAATCATTCTTTATGTATTCAACAACATGTGTAATTATGTGATCTTGGAAGAACGCTTTATTCATGATTCCTGGAAACAAGAAATAAAATGTAACATTAGGGTACAAAATACTGAATACAGTACAGCTGTCCAGTGCGTAAGGCCACAGCATGTGTATTTGTGCATTATTTTACCCTCAAAGATAATGATGCATCCTGGTCCTTGTCTAGAGATGAACCCCACACATGCATCTTCACTGGGTGCTTGGGACGCGGCTTCAGAGATAGGCGTCCTTTTTTGTAGAATCCAAAACGGGCAAACCTCTCAAGCGCTGCAGTTGTCTCGTCTGTAAAGATGACATCATTGAAAGTCTCGCCACTTTCAATTCATGCCCGTGCCTGGTCCACTCTTTTTATTTTGTTGGCTTCCCTTATCATAGGATACGCTCTGTAATGACAAGGAAAAATGTTAGAGCAACTAAATGCAGGACATACAGTATGACACTGTATTAGGAGGGAACCTAACATAAAAAAAGAGGGCATGGGTGACGTACTGTATACTGTACGTAGTTAAAACGCCCATATTTCCATCCCAATTTCCGTCTCATCAACCTGATACTGGTCTCTGATGCTTTTATTTTGTGAGTAGCCTCTAGTGCATTCTTTACCCTTGTGGCACACGTCTCATCATTCGCGTCACTTATTTGGTCCACCAGAAGAGTGTTCATCCTAATGTGTAAAGAAAAACAGAACAATTTGTTACAGTAGGCAAATTAAGCATCCCAATAGCGCACAGATTTCTTATTGTCTGATGTTGCTGCTGCACTTACAGTGGCGGCCAGATTTAATCTAAAGCAGCTGCCTCCGTGGGTATTTTTAACCCGTGGACGGCGCGCGGCTGTTTTCGGCCGTTTTTGGCCGGTTTTCCCGCGCCTCGGGCGCTTTCAATTATAAGCGCCATTAGCGCTTATCTATTGAAGCGGCCGCCGTGCGGGAAACTCTGATTCAAATCAGAGAAAAGCCCCGCGGTTAGCCCGCATTTAACATGGCAAGCTTTAGAATAAAGCTGGCCGGGACAGTATTGTACTGTGAGTACACTTTGGGCGCTATAGTATACAGTATGAATATATTAAATAAATAGCCCCTCAAACTGCAGCATTATTGGTTCAAAGAAAACAGAATCTTTTGAAATGATTACACTATGACACCACCTCCTAAAGTACAGAAGACCGTATATTACTGTAGAGTTGACTTACTGTAAAAAGCTAGTGACTGATTGTAAGAATGGCAAAAATGTTATACTGTACAGTACAGTCAAAAGGTACTGTAAAGATGAATAAAATATTACTAGTACTGTACTATACAGTTCAGTACAAGACGTTGCTAGAGTTATGGAGGAAAATACAGTTAGTACTTACTCAGTAGTGACTGTCGGCTTTCTTTTGACGTTTTTTGCCTTCTCATGCGCATGATAACAAACAGTGCTTTTTGCTAAACCGAGGCCCGAAGCAGCTAACCAGCGGTGGATCTGTTCAATGCTGTGTCCATTCTGGTACATATCCTTTATTCTCAAGCTGAGATCTTTTGAAATCCTTTTCTTTGGTATCGCTGCTGATAGAAAAAAATTGCAAGCAAACACAGAGCAATTCGATGTGAATTCGATGTTTATTGAATGTGCATTGAATACACAAAATGGATGGTGTATTTATACTTTAATTTAATGTGTCTCAACGTCACTCGACAGGATTAGTACACAGTCCGCCCACTTTTAACACCTGCACCTCGTGTCCATGCCCGCGAAAAAATTTAAATATAAGGTGAGACAAATTGCATAGACTCTCACATACTGATCTCTAACTGAACTTGCTCTTGTCCAGATACTGCATTGTGCATTCGTCCATCTGTTTCCATGGATCGCCCCTGATTCTACGGACGCAGGAACCACCTTGCTTCTGCTGTGCCGGCCAAGCGAAAGGCGGAAGCTGTTTCCCAGCCAAAACCTAAGTGAAAACCAAAGCAGAATAAAGAAAATGTTCCGTAGGCTCCAAAGGTTAAGACCCCTGGGCCTTATTTTGTAAAGAAGAAGATCGGCGCACTTAGCACTGTGCAAGTCAAGTGGAATCTCGGTTCCCTCCTTGCACCCCCCCGCTCACCTGCTCCACAACCCATCCTCGACGCTGCTGCTCTCCTGTCAACCCCCTGCCGACCTGCTCCACAACCCATCCTCGACGCTGATGCACTCCTGTCAACCCCCTGCTGACCTGCTCCATAACCCATCCTCGATGCTGATGCTCGCCTGTCAACCCCCTGCCGACCTGCTCCACAACCCATCCTCGACCTGATGCTCTCCTTTCAACCCCCTGCCGACCAGATCCACAACCCATCCTCGACGCTGATGCTCTCCTGTCAACCCCCTGCCGACCAGATCCACAACCCATCCTCTACGCTGCTGCTCTCCTGTCAACCCCCGGCTCACATGCTCAACAACCCATCCTTGACGCTGCTGCTCTCCTGGCAACCCCATGGTCACTTTCTCCACCACCCACCTACGCACATGTCTACAGCACAGAGCAAAAGGTTGATCTTCTTTTGGAGACCATGTTGAGTATGGATATGCACATGGAGAAAATGGAAAGTAACATGGAGAAGATGGCAAAGTAGCATGGAGAAGATGGCAAGGAACATGGAGAAGATGGAAAGGAAGATTGTGGGGATATATTCTTTCCTGCAAGTACTGTATGCATTAAAAAATAAAAGTATTTTACTGTATGACTGACCCCCTATTGCGGACCTGAAATTCTTATGAACAGTTCAACCAAGCATCACACTTCACATACAGTACAGTACAGTATGGAAAGAAAGGGCATTTCTCGGTTATTAAAAAATAATTGAAAAAAAATAATTAATACATACAGTATGGAATAAAAGATATACATTTTTATTTTTGGTGTTTTAACAAAAATTGCGCAATACAACGTACTGTAAAACAGTAGTGGTGATGACAGTACTGTACAATGTAAAAAAGAATTTAATATTAAAACAGCAGCATACAGTACTGTACAGTATAAGGTTTTCTATAAAGCTCACAATTGTTCTATAGATAGATAAAAATGACACTGTCACTAAATGTTTGCTCACTTGGCAAACAATGCGAAAGCAACTTTTAAAATAAGCGATATTAGAGGTCTATCTAAAACCCTTCTTTTGTCTTTTTACGCTGGATGACAAAGTTTCGTTTCTGGGGAAAAACAAAAAAATACGCTATATTATTGGTATTGCGCATGCGTCAAATCGCTTCATTGGGAATTAAAGCAGCCGTTCAACCATTGTGGATGATGAGAACAAACTTCTGATTGGCTATGACTCTTAAGCCCCACCCTCTCCCTACATTTGTAAGCTGCACTGCAGCAGCGTCACGTACTTCAGTGGCCAATGAAATCATTCTTCAAAGTGCACTCAACAGAGAAACATCCACTCAACTCGCATACAGTAAAGTACTGTATTGTATTGATGCACATAAGTACAGTAGTACTAGTACAGTAATGTACTGTAAAATACATACAGTACTACTGTATTGTTTTAAAAATACATTTTGTTTTTGACACACAGCAGCTTGAACTGCAGCTAAAAACTTAAGACTATCATGTACATTATAATACAGTGTAGTACATTACTGTATACTGTACAGTACCTTCTTTATAAGCTTTGCCAAACGGGTGGTGATGACTCACTGTGACTCCTCAAGTCTGCATTAAAGTTGACAGGTGACAGCTGGCCTGCTACACTTGTAGTTGACAGCTGATGATGCTGGAAAATATTTTGGTACTAGTTCTGGTACATGCAAGCTTGCTGGTACCTGAACACGAAATCATGCTCAGGCTGGAAATTTTCCAGGTATTTTGGCGGGGACAGGTAACAGTACAAAGGATTGCCGTTCACAAGGTTATCACTGACAGTCGGAATGGACACCGGTGCTGGTGGTGCTGTTGCCGGCACATTACTGGATTGGGATTGACGAATCTTGTATGGGTTAAAAACCACTTTTCTTCTTTTGAGATTGCCATGATCAAACATACTGTGAAATTCTGGCATGACACCCCAATACCTGCATTTCTCTCCGGCAGGAGGGGCAATACGAAAAAAACACTGATCGATACTTAAGGTTTTTCTTATCGCACGCTTCCACCCATGAACGTCAGGTGAAAACTTGTAAAAATCGTAATGAGCAAATCCTCCCAAGGGGGGTAAAGACGCCGCACAGCCGCAATAAATGGAGAAGGCTGATGGATGACTGAAAAAAGCTTTATTCATACAGAATGTGCAAGCGGATCCTCTTGACGCGTTTCAGCCCGTGGGGCCTTTGTCAAAAGAGTGATCCGCTTGCGTTAAAACCATCTAATTATAGGGTGTTCCTAATAACTACACCTGTTCTCATTTCCCAATAGAATCATACACCAGGTGTCCATTAGCACACTCCCTATATCATAGACATCACATAAAACATAATGATCCACAAACATCATAGTGACTTGAGCACCATTGCTTATACCATAAATCCTCACATTGTAACCGAATATGTGAAGCAATGTCTTAATGTTCAGGTCATATTAAAAACATATATATGCACAATTCATGTCTGGATCAAGCACTAAATTAATAAACATATTGCAATAATGCTATGATATACCCATGTATTTGGATGACGAAAAAATGTATACATGTAGAGAGCAACAATATCAGCAAGAGGATATAGCAATTCATAATACATGATCTAGTGTAGATCATGTATTATGAATTGCTATATCCTCTTGCTGATATTGTTGCTCTCTACATGTATACATTTTTTCATCATCCAAATACATGGGTATATCATAGCATTATTGCAATATGTTTATTAATTTATTAATTTATTGCTTGATCCAGACATGAATTGTGCATATATATGTTTTTAATATGACCTGAACATTAAGACATTGCTTCACATATTCGGTTACAATGTGAGGATTTATGGTATAAGCAATGGTGCTCAGGTCACTATGATGTTTGTGGATCATTATGTTTTATGTGACGTCTATGATATGGGGAGTGTGCTAATGGACACCTGGTGTACGATTCTATTGGGAAATGAGAACAGGTGTAGTAATTAGGAACACCCTATAATTAGATGGTTTTAACGCAAGCGGATCACTCTTTTGACAAAGGCCCCACGGACTGAAACGCGTCAAGAGGATCCGCTTGCACATTCTGTGTGAATAAAGCTTTTTTCAGTCATCCATCAGCCTTCTCCATTTATTGCGGCTGTGCGGTGTCTTTACCCCCCTTGGGAGGATTTGCTCATTGCCGTTCTTCACCGCCTGCACGCCGAGCTGCGCCATACATCCCTCTCTCCTGTGACCATACCCGGATATCTTTCAAGGGCCGCCGGTCATGTGACCACACACCGCGACTAGCGGATGCAGGGTTGGCGGTGAAGAGGCTATCGATCCATCGTGAAGCTGGGAAAGGGGGGGGGGGGCACGCTTCCCCACATCCACACAGCTCCAGAGAAATGTCTGTCTGCAGGAGAAGTTACATCACAGGAGGACATTACGGGCATGGAACCAGTTACCCCTGAATCAGATAAGTGAATCTTTTTATCCCAACTACATGGTGCTCTTAGGGAGCCTGTTGCTGGAAAAGATTTTTCACACAATACATTGTCTTTATGCCTGGGGTTTACCATAGCCTTAGTTCCAGTACATCATTGGGCAGCATTGTTCTATTTCTGAGCGCCTGGTGGGTCAATCGTTAGATTTACCTGGTTATACATTGTAAAAATCGTAGTTCGATATTAAATATTCATATATTTCAGATACAGTCGCCATCTTTTCTGCTGCAGCATTAATCGCTGAATAGTGTATATTAAAAACGCATAACTACAGTCAGGTTTTTTATACGTCTGTTTTGTAGCCATAATGTCCACTCAGCAATTGTGCGGGGAAAGAATGTTAAAAAAAGGCACACATTGAGTATTTTAATGCTTTTTATTAAGAATGCCTAATTTGATAACGTCTTCGAAAAAATAAGGTCAATTCACAATGGGCCACTGTAAGTATGTACACCAGTATCTGTTTTAAACACCTGTATCCTTACAAAGTAGCAAAGCAATGTTGCAAATACACATTCCAATTCAATCCATTTCATTAATTGCATACATTTCTGCCACCTGGTGGATACGCAAAGAATAGCACCCAAATTATATTTCATTAACTCTGCCACATGGCGGATACGAGAAGAATTGCATCCAAAGAAACAATAAACCATTAAATTAAACAGATCTACCGCGTCCGGTTGCCCGGTGCCGGATTGCGTAAACGCGGCATGAATAGTGATAAAATGAGAAAATACCGAATGGAATACAGCGGTCAACACGAAAACTGATTTGAGGCGCGTTCGAATAATGGCCGCTGCATCAGTACAATATATACAGTGGTGGCCGCCTTTATCCTAATGCGGACGAATCGGCGCAACTCTGATATTCGCGGGCAGATGCGTTTTTTTTTCTCCTGAGTGTATTGCGGTATTTTAGCACTCGTAAAATTAGAATTTTATTATCGCTGTCTGCAATTCTGCAATATCGTCTAAAAACTCAGGGGGCGTTTGCGAGCTGTTGTCTTTGAAGTCTAATACTTTAGCAGTTCAACCTATGTCAGTACACACTCTGCGTGTGCACGCGCAGTAATTGTAAATTTGCATATATATACATGCATTTGCAGTGCTGTATGTCTCATTTGGAAATTGTTGAAACGCATAGGCGTGTGCTGTAACAGTATCACATTTTGGCATATACAGCGCTCTCCCCTCGCTCGCTCCCGCACACACACAGGATAATTTACTGCACTGCAGTATTTCAACTTCTTATCTTATCTACAGTGCAGTACACCTCTCCCACACCATTCCATTGAATGTGTGTCTTTCTGGTTTCAATCACATTCCTGCTTGATAGCTGATGATTACTGCTCATGCGCCTGTAAATTCACCACTGCTTGCTTGCGAAGTTCAAGTGAGTGACCAAAAATAAAATAAAAAATTCTCCTCATTTTTTATTTTTATTTTCTCCACAAGCCTGCTTAGACCAAACTTGATATTACGATATTTAATCTGTGCTGTAGCTTTTGACTGCGACCCTGTGCGTTTGACTGCACACGGTTGATTTGTGTGCTTTTTATGTACTGTATTTGGGGGTGTAGGGATCAAATTATTATGATTACCTGCCTTTTGAAATTATGTAATTTCTTTGAACTGCAGTTCAGCTAATCCTTCATGCAGCTGTACCCTGTACCCCCCTCCCCCACGCACACACACAAGGCTCGCTCAAGGATTTTAAACTCTTATTGACAGACACCTCTACAGATTCATTCAGTTTCTGAAGCTTGCCATTGTGTTTTTAATCCGTCCCTAGCCGAGCATCACCTCTCTGCTGCACCTGCGTGTTATCCTCTTTGGGATGGAAGCTAGTTGATGATTACTGCGCATGCGCCTGTAAATTCACCACTGCTTGCTTGCGAAGTTCAAGATTTGGTTGATTTGTGTGCTTTTTAAGTACTGTATTTGGGGGTGTAAGGATCAAATTATTATGATGACCTGCCTTTTGAAAATATGCCATTTCTTTGAACTACAGTACAGCTAATACTTCATGCTGCTATACCCTGTACACCCCTCCCCCACGGATTTGAAACTCTTATCGACAGACACCTCTACAGAGTCATTCAGTTTCTGAAGCTTGCCATTGTGTTTTTAATCCGTCCCTAGCCGAGCATCACCTCTCTGCTGCGCCTGCATGTAATCCTCTTTGGGATAGGAGCTAGCTGATGATTACTGCGCATGACTCACCCATCCCCCCCCGCAACCCTTTGAGGCTTTGTTTACGGTAACACTTTTGAAAATCCCTTCTCGATTTTGATATGTAAATCTGATTTGCACAGTACTTTTAGAATTGAGAGTTAGAAAAACCATTATCTGATTCATGTTGTTGATGCAGTAAATTACCACTTTTTGTCATTCTTTCTTTTTCTTTGGCATAGTTGGGGGGGGGTTGTTGTCAATGATTATGATTATCATGAATGTAAATAAATATTTATTTTATTTTATCAGGAACAAAAAAAACAAATATAAAAATAATCATGAATAATACAAAATGCAGTCTTTATTATATTCTTCTGTCAGATGGAAATTGAGGGCCGGTGGATAATCATGAATAATGCACATTGATAATAATATTAATTAATAATATATAATATATAATAATATATATATATAGTAATATAATTTCTCCCATCTTTATCTTCTTCCTCATTCTGTGTACAGTAGTTCATTAAGAGAGGAGAGGTTTTGTGTACATCATGACTGCAGTTTAGATACTGTACACTTAACTGTACAAACAGTTCACAGACTTTACACGATACCCCCTTCCCCCAGTCCATCCTTTTTTTCTGAAAAGACAAGAAAACAAAAAAATTAGTACAGTTATGTTCCTACTGTATTATGGCATTGTGTGCTGTGTAGTTCTGTTAAACTAGTCTATACTGGAACTACTGTATACTGTGACTACTGTTAAATAGTTTGAAACCAGATGCCTGGTGCTGCTCTCTCTGGAAATAAATAAATTGAGCAGTTAGGTGCATACTGTATTATGGCATTGTGTACTGTATACTGTAACTACTCCCTATTAGACTACAGTATGCAGTTAGTACTGTCAAATTAGTCTATACTGGAACTACTATATACTCTGACTACTGTTAAATACTTTGTAACCAGATGGCTGGTGCTGCTCTCTGGAAAGAAAAAAATTGAGCAGTTACTGTAGGTATTAAATAAGCGTACGTTCTGTCGGGGTTTTGGAACACGGACTGCAATTGTGCACTCATGGCGGGACTCTCAGGACAACAACCAGACCGGAAACGGTGCTTGTCATTTTTTAATATGAAAAGCCTAAATTGATACATTGTTGTAACTTCTTCCTTCAGTCCCAAGGCCAATTTACAATAGACCACTGTGGTATTAAACGAAACACCTGCAAGTCGACACATTGCTGCGCATTACAATTCATGAATATGAATTACCATTCATGAATATCTGCCATTTGGCGGATACGCGAAGAATTGTAACCAATTAAATTCGAACCATTATCAATAAACACATCAACCGCGCATCAACCGCGGCTGTGAATGCAACATGAATGTGGTATGAATGCGGTCAGAATGCGGCATGAATGCGGTGAAGTGCGTGGCATTCGGAAAAAAATCCCGGAAAAATGCTGTGATGTTGGAGAATAAAAGGGGCCGCGGCTGTAGGTCTAAATATATAGCCGAGGTTAATAGATCATATACAAATAGTTAACTCATAACATTGGATAATTGAAGTGAAACTTCTTTAGTGGCACCTTGTTCTGATGGAGCAAAACTGGATAGATGGAGATGAAATATGAAACGGAAGTGGTAATGGCCACCGCTCCCCGCACACTCCCTCTGTCAAATACGGCGCCGCTCCTAAGGGCCGCTGCTCCCCCACACGGCTGCTGACATATGCGGCGGTGGCGATAGCCGCCGGCGCCGCTCCTAACGGCTGCCGTTCCTCGTCCGCTGCCCGTGCCTGCTGCCATGCCGCGCATGCGCAGTTGTGATGATGACGCTGACAGACGCCACACATGCGCAGAAGCGGCTGGAAGTGGCTGGCAGTGGCGCTGTTCCCCCCCACACGTATGCTGCCATGCACCCCGCCACCGACAAACAGTGAGCCGCAGGCACTTGAACAGACATGACAGGCAGCTGCCTGTGCGGCTGGGACCGCAGAGACCACCCGACCGGGACACCCCCCCCTTTCCTAACCCGAATGGGACCTCCCTCTGACCTCTAAAGCTCCACCAGACACCCAGCAGTATCTGTCTTTTGTTTCCTGCTATCGCAACATGACTCCTCCTCCTCACCGTTGACCCCTCCATAAGGAGGTTGGAGATAGTTGGTGGTTGAGACCCAGAGGTACAACCTTCCCCCACCCCTCTCCCCCACATTACCCCCTCTAGTCCTCCCTCACACCCCCCCACCGGCATCATGGTGTTCCTCCCCGTGGGGGGGGGCGTATGCGAGGGGCATATGCAGGGGCATATGCGAGGTGCAGGGGCATATGCAAGGTGCAGGGGCATATGTGAGGTGCAGGGGGGGTGCGCATACATCACATACACACACACACACACACACACACTGTCACACATGCACGCACACAGAGTCACACGCACACACACACACGAGGAATTCACGCTTAGTGCAAATAGCAAATACAGGGGATGTGTGCCGAGCACGCACGTTCTAAGTCCAAATTTATTTGCGTTTTGTCAATGAAATTGTATTTTGATTTTTAATTAAAATATCACAAACACAATTTCTGTGACAAAAGTCAAAGAAGTTTCACTTACTATGCGCGTGCACAGCACACACAGCTTTTTTGTATGAATGGTGAGTACAGAAATCCCTCATTTAATCCTTCTGGTGCCATGGTGTGCAGAGTATATATCCAACGGCAGTCTTTTTGAAGCAATCACCTGTCTCAATTGCCCTTGCGTATTTATCAATAAAATGTTATTATTGTGTGCATATTATCTAGTACACTTTGTGTAGTGTCATATTGAGGGATCTGATGTATTACCCTTCTATAGGAATATTGATATTCTCTGACTGTTGTAGTCACATTAATATACCTAAACTCTGAGTGCAATTTGAATGGGATTCAGTACAGGCAGTCTGTCTTGCATTTTTGTTAGTTCTATATATACTATATCCCTATGAACCCTAGTCAACTATTAATTTTGGATTAAGGTTGAGCGGTTGGTTTTCCAATTGTATATTTACATGTAGACCGTAAACATGTCAAGATAGAACCTTTCAGCAGGAACCTTCACTATTTTATAGTGTGGCCTTTGTTTTTCCTCCACTGCATCGCGAAAGTGAAACAAAACAATGCTAGTTAATAGCATGGGATAAGTGACAATCATGCAGTGCTTAAGGGGTTAATATTTAGGAGCATTATGGGACAGATCCACAAAGCTCCATTAGTAACTTAATGACATGTTAACTTCAGTTAATGTCTCGTTAAATGCTAGTTAGGATCTTCATAACTCACTAACTATGCGTTAAGTCAGGGGCGTGCAATTTTTTTTGCTGCATCCCTCCGTGCCTGCTCTTTTCCTTGGTGCACCCCCCCCCCCTCCTTACCTCGCGGTGCGTCGAATGACGTCGCGGGGTCATGTGATGTCATGTCACGTGACCCGCGGCGTCATTTGATGTCACATTGCCATGGCAAAGGTGGCGTCACATGACGCTGCGGCGTCATTTGACACCGCGATTCCATGGTAACGTGTCCTGGAGCCAGCTGAACCTCGGTAAGTAGAGGTTGCAGAGGCCTTGTGCGGTCCCCTGGCATTTAATTTAAATGCCTTGGGGGGAGAGCGCGGGACCTCTGCAACTGCTTACGCCCCCCTCAAAAAATCTTGTGCCCCCCAGTTTGCGCACCGCTGTGTTAAGTGGTGTTTTAAAGCTCAGACAGCCTACAGTTAACTTTAACAGCAGTTAGAATTAATGATATGCAAAAGAGTTGGGTACAATCTCAACGCATATACACAATAGGCAACATGTGGATCTATCCCTATATATGATGTGTGCAGTGCAGTTAAAACAATAGAAGTGCCCAAGGATGGGTGTGGGTACCTGCAGAAAGGGTTTACCTTGACATGGTTGCAGCTTAACATGTTTTGGCCAAAAGATTGAACTAATTTACCCATACTGTACTTATGAGACGAAAACACATATAGAAATGAATCAAATAATATGTGATATTGGATGATTCTTTGTTTATTGTTGTAATTTCCACCTGCCAGTTCAACCCCTATTTCTTTTGGTAATAACACTTAAAGTGTCAGTTTAGGTATTCCATATTACTTGGCATCACTTATTTGGATTCAATGATCTTGTTTATGATGTTCACTCAATATTGTGGTGGGCATTACATTTGGATGCATAGGCATATTTTTTAACTTAGTCATGTCTTATTTAAAGTAAGTTATGACTAGAGATGAGTGAAGCTGTCCCGATTTATTTTTCAAATGATTTAAGTCTACTGTATGTAAAATGTGTGGCAGGTGGCATACCCACATTGTTCTATATGCTACATCAAATTGACAAAACATATATGGTAATAAGTATAAAGTTTAAATACTTCAATAATAATAGTAATTACTTGTTTTTTTAAGTTAAACCCTTTGGCCAAAGCATCATAAGCCTGCAAAAGAACATCCAATAACTTTTTAGAAAGGAAAGGTATACAGGGATATACCAAATAACCTTAACTAATGATCATTGTTTTTATCGCATGGCCCCTACTCCCGGAGATAGAGGAGGGTATTGAGGTGTGTCCCAGATTTTTACAGTATGTTTGATCATGGCCACTTCAAAAGGAGAAAGTTCGGGTTTAATCCATATAAGATTTGTCAATTCCAATCCAGCAATGTGCCAGCGCCAGCAATAGCGCCAGCACCGGCACCAGCACCGGCTTACAATAACGGTCCAACCGTCAGTGAAAACCTGGTTAACGGCAATCCTTGCTGCCTGGCACCGCTGGAATACCCGCAAGATTTACAGCCTGATTTCAAACCAGATTACACGTACAGGTACCATTACGGGTATGCATACAACCAACATGATTACCAGCTTCATCAGCTGTCAACTACAGATGTAGCAGGCCAGCTGTCACCTGTCAACTATAATGCAGACTACAGGAATGACAGTGGCTCTTCTCCACCCGTTTGCAAAGTTTATTATGAAGGTAAATATAATGTACTACAGTATACTGTATTACATTATCAGAACAGTATTAAGTTTAAAGCTGAAGTTCAAGCAGCCGTGTTTAAAAAAAAAATTCTTTAAAAACAAAAAATATGTGCAACAATATAATATGCACACAGATAAGTGATTAGCTACAGTAAACTGCAGATCAGTCCGTTTTCCTGTAATCAATCACTTTGCTCAGGGTTACAGTATGTAATTCAATTCTTGCACAGCATTGTTTAAAATATAGTCCTGCAATATTATTGACTGAGTAGTTACTACAGTAGATATGATTGGTGGACAGCTAGGGAGAGTGTGGGGCTCAAGTGCCAGAGCCTATCAGAAGTTTTTTTCTCATCGTACAGAACTGATTTATTTAAAAAGTAGGATATTGCTTGAACTGCTGCTTTAATTCACAATGACACTATAGTAGCGTGCAGTATGCTTGCCATACAGTATTAATGCTTGTACCCATGCAGCATGCGCAATACTGGAAATATTAGCATAATTTTTATTTCCCCAGAAAATAAACTTTGACATCAAGCAGCAAAAAACATTGCTTGCGCATTGTGAATCTGATTTAAAAATCCAAGTAGGCAATAAAGTTAAAGTACCCGAGTAATTTTATTGATTAGGAGAGAATAATTGTGAGCTTTATACAAAACCTTCGCCAATCGCCAAATCCTCAAGAAGGACTTATCACACGTACACATGCGTGTGTGAAACCGGCCTCAAGACTCTACACAGTTCATCAAAGCCTGAAACATAATGAATTGCTCTGGGGGAGGTGTTGATAAGCAATTGAATTCTCTTTTCTTTGTTAGGCTTTGTGTGTTAGTGGTTGGGGGGGGGGGGGGGGGCAGGTGCTACTACTATAGCTTTTGCAAGTCTGGGCATGTGTGCAGGATTATTAGTTCAAATAAATCTTTTGAACAGTTCATCAGTATCAGTTGTTCATCAGAATGATTTGAACCCTCCACCTCCATATAAAAATTACAGTATGCCAACTCATACAGTACAGTATACATTAGAGTTGAATAAAATAGAAAGTGATTGTAAGAATGGCAAAAATTGATAATGTATCAAAAATTTGCTTCACATAATGGTTTATTAAAATCAGTCCTTCAATAAGCCCATATCGAAGAAAAAAAAAAAGGATGTCTCTTTTTTTCCCACACTTGAAATTCACATTGAATGTGAAGTCATTCTCGCCAAATCCCCAAGAAGGACTTACAGTACAGTATCACACTTATCCGGGTGTGCAGGATTATACCTGTACCTGTAGTTCAAAGACATATACACATGCACATAAATGTGATGACACGCTGCGCATAAATGTGATGACACGCATATGCTCTTCAACAAGGTTCCAATTAGACATACACGCATGCGCGGAATACTATTTTACATTTGGAAGAAGAAGTAACGTTGTATTTTTGTTTACTCCTTTTCCTTTAATTATCCTGTACAAATACAACACTTAATTAGTAAAAAATACTTTTGTTATGTGTGCACATATTTTTAATCTTCTACAGTTAGAGGATTTGTGTATGGCTAAGGAGCCTCAGAAAGGACTTCTTTCCCATGTAAACTATACAGTATGAACTCGTAATGTTAATATTCAAATTACAATTACAGTACACACACACTTGAAGTACTGTACGGCAATAAAAGACAGGTTTACTGTAATTGCAATTAGATTTGTAAGACAACAACTCGTGATCGCCCACTTGAGTTTCTCGACGGTATTGCAGACAACGCTAAAATTATACACAAAAGACACTAGATGGCGCTCAACACTTACAAACAAACATGCAGTGATTAAAGTGATACTATAATAATATACAACATAAGGTGCAATGAGTGTTATAGGAAAAAACTCAAACCCTGAATGGACTGTTTCAATTGTCCACAAGAAAGCACAATATAGAGGAAATCAGGGGAGCATCATTACCTATAGGAAAAAAATAAATACAACCATAGTGCAAAACGTAATAGCAAATACACTAAAATGGCAGATCTCTCTCAAGAGAAAAAAAGACGCTAGATGGTAACACTGTAACCACAGGCTAACGACAAGGAGCAGGAGGAAAGTGCGTCCAGAACAGAGACACAGAGTCAATAGATAAAATGCCAAACTTTATCCGTCAATGATAAAATTGGAGGCTTACGAGATATCAGATGTTTAACAGCATTGGTGTATGGTAAAGTTGTTCGCCGAGTCGCGTTCTCGGAGTCCCCGCACACTGCGGCCGCATCCACCGATCTCCGACCTCCGACCTGCTGGAGCCGATACGTCACATCCGGTTCTTTCAAATCGTATGGAAGACGCCACCGGAGCTTCACAGCAGTCTCTCCCTCTGGATCTAACACTGGGGGGTTACGCTCTATGCATTTCGCCATGCGTAATGACGCCTTCATCAGGAGTAACTCTAACCCCAAATCGGATACTTTATATACCCTTCTGACTTGAAATGACCTTTCCTCCTATTGGTCAAATTGTCACATCTCTGAATAATTGGGTAATTGGCCACATAAGCTCTCCCACTAATTAAAGAGGTATCACAGCAGTGTTATACATATCATTTAAAATGCAGCCTATATTATCTTTAATACACATAGCTAATAAAAATTACGTAAAACACCATTGTTTAAAAAATGCTTCTCAGTACAACAGAAAATATAAACTATTTGCACCAATTGCACATAAAATTTAAAATACAAATATCATCTTAAATTTTAAATGAAACACAATTCTATCCCCATTTGTTTCCCTAATCATATAGAGGTTGGCGATTGATGCATCTCAAAAACAAGAAAAAAACTCAATTAGTACACAGATTATAACACAACCAATGCATATTATGAGTATTCTTATTTGAGCTGACTTCGTATATCATGAGCATAATATTTAAACATTACCATGCTCACAAAAAGGCATTTAATTCGAAATCTATGTTCAAACCCAAAGGTACAAGTGATTTTAGTGTAAAGGTCCAGAAACTCTCTCTCTTTCTTAGAGCAACACCCCTGTCCCCACCTCTCCAGTGTGGTAACACTTGTTCCAAAACTGTAAATTTAAGGCCTGATGTATCACCATTGTGCTTTTGTATAAAATGATTTGACAGATGATGTGTGGTAAGCCCTCTCCTTACATTCCCAATATGTTCTAGAATGCGTGTTTTGACTGTTCTTGATGTTTGGCCTACATATTGTAATCCACAGGGACAGTATATGAGGTATACAACATAGTCAGATTTACATGTTAGAAATTGTTTAATATGAAACCGTTGACCCGTAACATTAGATGTAAAACTGTATTTATCCTCTGCTCTATGTTTACAGGCCCTACACGTGGTACAGCCGAAAAAACCTTGTGTTTTTGTCAACCATCTATTGCCATCACCAGTTATTTTTGGCAAAGCACTAGGGGCCAAATTATCTTTAAGTGCTTTTGCTCGTTTGAAAATCACAGTTGGTTTTTCAGGAACAATTTCCCCAAGTACAGGGTCATTTTTGACAATGTGCCAATGTTTATAGATTATTTTTGATATTTTGTCAGACTGTCTATTATAATTGGTTAGAAAAGAGAATTCAAAATTATTTTTCAAACCTGTCTTTTTGCTGTTGTATAATAAATCCTTTCTGTCTAAACCCTCTATTTTTGTTATGGCATGTTGGATGGTTCTATCGTCATAGTCTTTCTCTCTGAACCTGTCTTGTAAGAGAGCTGATTGGGTGAGAATTTTTTTTGCCTCAGAACAATTTCTCTTTACCCGTCTTATCTGACCATATGGGACATTCTCTAGCCATTTGGGATGGTGGCAGCTCTTGGTGGATATATAGTTATTTGTGTCTACACTTTTGAAGAAAGTCTTGGTTTTGATTGACCCATCTTCAATATAGATCGTTAGATCTAAAAAATCCACTTTTTCTTGACTATAATCACACGTAAACTCCAAATTTAATAGGTTATCATTTAGATAATGGGTAAACTGTTTTAGTCCTTCCTCATCTCCCTTCCAAATGAATATTATATCATCTATATATCTTCGCCATAGGCACAAATTCACACCCAGCTCTGCAATGGACCAAATATGGTCTTCCTCCCATGCTCCCGTGTGCTTGACAATCAGGTGTGGGAGGAAGGATGTTTTTTGGTAACTTGTGACATTAAGTCACTGTATACATGTATTAACCACAGAGATGGGCATGAAGCAGTAGATAGAGTACTATCACTAGATCCTGACATGTCAAACGAACAGGCAAATTTCATACTTGATGGAATAAAATTCATCTTAGAGCACAATTACTTTATGTTCGAGGGGACTTATTATCTGCAAAAGTGCGGTACCGCCATGGGCACAAAATTTGCACCCAGTTATGCAAACCTCCTTATGGGAGCATGGGAGGAAGACCATATTTGGTCCATTGCAGAGCTGGGTGTGAATTTGTGCCTATGGCGAAGATATATAGATGATATAATATTCATTTGGAAGGGAGATGAGGAAGGACTAAAACAGTTTACCCATTATCTAAATGATAACCTATTAAATTTGGAGTTTACGTGTGATTATAGTCAAGAAAAAGTGGATTTTTTAGATCTAACGATCTATATTGAAGATGGGTCAATCAAAACCAAGACTTTCTTCAAAAGTGTAGACACAAATAACTATATATCCACCAAGAGCTGCCACCATCCCAAATGGCTAGAGAATGTCCCATATGGTCAGATAAGACGGGTAAAGAGAAATTGTTCTGAGGCAAAAAAAATTCTCACCCAATCAGCTCTCTTACAAGACAGGTTCAGAGAGAAAGACTATGACGATAGAACCATCCAACATGCCATAACAAAAATAGAGGGTTTAGACAGAAAGGATTTATTATACAACAGCAAAAAGACAGGTTTGAAAAATAATTTTGAATTCTCTTTTCTAACCAATTATAATAGACAGTCTGACAAAATATCAAAAATAATCTATAAACATTGGCACATTGTCAAAAATGACCCTGTACTTGGGGAAATTGTTCCTGAAAAACCAACTGTGATTTTCAAACGAGCAAAAGCACTTAAAGATAATTTGGCCCCTAGTGCTTTGCCAAAAATAACTGGTGATGGCAATAGATGGTTGACAAAAACACAAGGTTTTTTCGGCTGTACCACGTGTAGGGCCTGTAAACATAGAGCAGAGGATAAATACAGTTTTACATCTAATGTTACGGGTCAACGGTTTCATACTAAACAATTTCTAACATGTAAATCTGACTATGTTGTATACCTCATATACTGTCCCTGTGGATTACAATATGTAGGCCAAACATCAAGAACAGTCAAAACACGCATTCTAGAACATATTGGGAATGTAAGGAGAGGGCTTACCACACATCATCTGTCAAATCATTTTATACAAAAGCACAATGGTGATACATCAGGCCTTAAATTTACAGTTTTGGAACAAGTGTTACCACACTGGAGAGGTGGGGACAGGGGTGTTGCTCTAAGAAAGAGAGAGAGTTTCTGGACCTTTACACTAAAATCACTTGTACCTTTGGGTTTGAACATAGATTTCGAATTAAATGCCTTTTTGTGAGCATGGTAATGTTTAAATATTATGCTCATGATATACGAAGTCAGCTCAAATAAGAATACTCATAATATGCATTGGTTGTGTTATAATCTGTGTACTAATTGAGTTTTTTTCTTGTTTTTGAGATGCATCAATCGCCAACCTCTATATGATTAGGGAAACAAATGGGGATAGAATTGTGTTTCATTTAAAATTTAAGATGATATTTGTATTTTAAATTTTATGTGCAATTGGTGCAAATAGTTTATATTTTCTGTTGTACTGAGAAGCATTTTTTAAACAATGGTGTTTTACGTAATTTTTATTAGCTATGTGTATTAAAGATAATATAGGCTGCATTTTAAATGATATGTATAACACTGCTGTGATACCTCTTTAATTAGTGGGAGAGCTTATGTGGCCAATTACCCAATTATTCAGAGATGTGACAATTTGACCAATAGGAGGAAAGGTCATTTCAAGTCAGAAGGGTATATAAAGTATCCGATTTGGGGTTAGAGTTACTCCTGATGAAGGCGTCATTACGCACGGCGAAATGCATAGAGCGTAACCCCCCAGTGTTAGATCCAGAGGGAGAGACTGCTGTGAAGCTCCGGTGGCGTCTTCCATACGATTTGAAAGAACCGGATGTGACGTATCGGCTCCAGCAGGTCGGAGGTCGGAGATCGGTGGATGCGGCAGCAGTGTGCGGGGACTCCGAGAACGCGACTCGGCGAACAACTTTACCATACACCAATGCTGTTAAACATCTGATATCTCGTAAGCCTCCAATTTTATCATTGTCGGATAAAGTTTGGCATTTTATCTATTGACTCTGTGTCTCTGTTCTGGACGCACTTTCCTCCTGCTCCTTGTCGTTAGCCTGTGGTTACAGTGTTACCATCTAGCGTCTTTTTTTTCTCTTGAGAGAGATCTGCCATTTTAGTGTATTTGCTATTACGTTTTGCACTATGGTTGTATTTATTTTTTTCCTATAGGTAATGATGCTCCCCTGATTTCCTCTGTATAGACAACGCTAAAATGCCATTTTATGCGCTCGATAAAAACACGAGTATACACGCATCCTAAGGCGGTACGGTTGGAAGAAATCACGTGCCATGACATGGGTTTTCCGAGGTATACAACGCGTGAAATGTTCGAATAACGTCCGCTGCATCTGTATGTCTTTTTTAACCTCATCTACTATGTAACTATGTCACTAAAATCTCATAGAATACTGTAACAGGGACTGATCCATGTTTAAATAAAGCAGCCTCAGAGCTCTGAGAATCCAGCAGAAAAATAGTTAATTGCAGCCACTCAATTAACTAGCCTCCACCTGGACTAATGAGAGCTCTGTAAGAAGCCTTAAGTGAGAAACAGGACAGAGATTCCTTAGCTCACATTTGGGCTGACAGAAGGAGAGCACACAGACACTGTCTTGAGCACAAAGGCTGTCACATCCAGACACCCAGAGACCTATATTTCTTGGACATGGAGAACCCAGGAACCTGCCAGTGACTGACATGGAGGGCCACCTGCTTAAGGTACCACCTGAGACTTTGGAGTGATAGGCTGGTAATGGAATATCCCTACAGTCCTGCAGATAGGGTCTGGGGAAGTAAGTTAGCCCTTACAAAGGGATAGGGGTTTGTTATTTTGTTGTTTTTGTATGTTTTGCCTGGATAAAGGAACAGGCTCAATAAAGCCAAGATATAATTTCACCAAAGTCGGTCCCCATTATATGTACCTCGGCACACATCTCTTACAAATACATTATCAACAAAGTCAAGGGGGATTGTTAAGGTCATTTGAACTAGGTTTTCCTTTAACTGAAAATTAGGGGCTCTATGCAGTAAGCGCCGAAAAAGTGCAATCGCCAAGGGTTGCCGATAGGCCTTATTTTGGCGATTTGCCCTCGCAGTATTCAGTAAGGGCCGAATCCATGCCGATCCCTGCCGAATCACTGCGAAAGCAAAACTGCCGATGAGCCTGTGCCGAAACAGCCTGGCTCCCGATAACCTGCCGATAGTCCTTTTCTGCTGATAGGTGTTTGCAGCAGAGAGAGACCAGCCACTCTCTCAGCGCAAACACCGGCAAAATATAAATTATTTATAAACAACTTTTACTCATAGTGTACATGTGCAGGGGGTCTACGGAACTGAACCGCATTGGTTTCAGGTCGGGGGACCCCCTGCTTCCCGAGATACAGGCCCCTTTATGAGGTGCCGGTATCCCTCTGCATTTCAGGGTCCCGATCACGTGACCGCGGAATGTAAACAAAGCAGAGGGATACCGGCACCTCATAAAGGGGCCTGTATCTCGGGAAGCAGGGGGTCCCTGGACCTAAAACAAAAGCGGTTCAGCTCCAGAGACCCTCTGCACATCTACACTATGAGTAAAACACACATATAAATAAACACTCATTCCTTACCATTGCGGCTATGTGCTACAGTAACAAAGCAGCATGAATGTATTTTTAATAATAGTGTACTGTGAGCAGGGGGTCCCCTGAGCTGAACCGCGTTGCTTTGTGGACCAGAGACCCCTGCTTACCGAGTTATAGGCCCCGGTATGTGTCATCGGGTAGCAGTGTCGCCGCCATCTTTATAGCGTCCCATTCGCGCCGTGTCCGCTATAAATATGGCGGCGACACTGTAACTGATGCCCCAAACCGGGGCCTGTAACTCGGGAAGCAGGGGGTCTCTGAGCCACAAATCAATGCGGTTCAGCTCAGGGGACCCCCTGCTTCCGCACAATATTATTATAATACAGAAATGCTGCTTAGCGTATAGCCGCTAAGGCAATGAAGGGGTTAAGGCAGAATAGCATGTTTATTGGGGACATTTGCCCCCAATAAACATTTCAATAAACAACATACACCCCCTGTGTATTTAATATACAAAAACAACAATAAATACATTAAATACATATAGCACTCACCCAATTCCGGCTGCCACGATGAAGGCCATCCTCATCTTCATCCTGCCCATACCCCCTCCGCTGCTGCAAAACAGACACAAGAATGAAAACATCCAATGTAATGTCCCCTAACCCCTTAATCACCATAGAGGTTATTAACTGCTACAGTCATTAAGAGGTTAACCCAACCTCACCCACCACTCGGGAGGCCTACATGCCCTCCTCCAGTAACCCCCCACCCCATGAGGCCTAACCACCCTCACCCACTACCCACAAGGGAGGCCTACCCACATACCGTTGGGGCCAATACCCCCATCCCCCCACCCCCAGTACCCACAATAAAAACAATACACTGCCCCACAATAAACATTATTCTATTTATTAAATACATTACCCACCCCTGTGCCCCCCCCATAAATACATGATTTATTCTATTACATACATGGGTTCATAACCCAGCCCCACGCGAGTCCCCGGCGGGCTGGCGGGGCACCTGACAGACCTACAGGTTACCAGCAGCTCATTTCAAACAGGTTCTGGAGGCCTGTTGTTGGGTCCCACCAAGCGCCATGGCCCCCAGGTGGTCTCCTTTGGTCACCGTGGGCCACAATTGGGTCCCCACGGTAGGCCCACGGATGTCTGGGAGCCCCAGGTCAGACCAACAGGTGTCTGCGGGGCCTCGGGTGGTTCCCATGGGGGTCTGGGGAACTCACGAGTTCTCACTAGGGGTCCGCGGTGCCCCCATGGATGTGGGACCACCGCTTCATCCCCGCAGACTACGGGTCCGCGGTGCCCCCACAAATGTGAGGCCACCGCTTCATCCCCGCAGTTGTCACCCGTGGAACCACCAGCCTGATACCCGTGAGATACCCAAGGAGATCGCAGGTGGTCTCCAGAGGTCTCACGCAGAACCAAGAAACAAACCCTGAATGTAAATAAAATAAACCTGGCCTATACATTCAATACATACACCCCCCTCCCCCCCCAACACCTACAGTACAATAATGTGCAAAATAACTATTATCCAGATAAGGATAATAGATTATTTGCCCATGATTAAACACATTAACTAGCATATTAAAATAAATAAAGAACTACTGACCTCATCAATAAGAAGCCCCCGTCGCCAGCAACATCCTTGTCTTTCGTTGCCCACCAAATACATAGCCAATACAAAGCCAATACATTGCAATTACATTAAGATATCAATTAACCCCTTAAATACCTTATCGGATAATAACCGCAAAGGTAATTAAGGGGTTAAGCCACACTGGCCCGATACCCACCCTTCACCCATTCATTTGTACAGTGGCTTCATCATGCAACTATATATATATATATATATATATATATATATATATATATATATATATATATATATATATATATATATACACACACATGATGAACCAATATACAAATAAATGTAGAAGGGTTATCAAAAACATGCTGTACTACAAATAATATCTATTGAAGAAAAAAAAACCAGTCTTATAGCACTCATTCACAACAAAGTGTATAGTGATAAATTTAAAATACTTTATTAATAACTATGAATAAAAAATAGGGTGTTAAAACGTAATTAAATACTGTATAGAACAGCACGTGACTGTATCCTTTAGTGACCCACCCTAGTTTAGGTGGGTGGATATGGTATGATCCCTGATTGGTACTAGAGATCAGATGCTATGAATTATAGCCTCCTAAAATATAGGAACGGAGTCAAACAGAGCCCACCGGATTGACTGTCTCTAATAGAGTGTATCTAGACGTATAGTGCACTCTAAAAAGATACACTCATAGTGAAATGGCATGTACTGCGCTTAGTTAGACCTATAGATGTCTCCCCCCCCCAGATTAGAGATTGCACTGGTTTCTGTGTAAATTCACCAGCACTAGAAAGGCTAGATCTCTATTGGGGATAAAAATTGCTTGTTCTCTTAGGTGCAGACTATTAGGCAAGAACTGAGATTGATAGTGTGGTATTAATGAGCTTAAAGCAGCTATAGAAAATCACCAAAACACCTCTTATACTGAAAGTGGGGTGATGGTGATATCTGCTGTACTCTAAATGTTTGTGCAGTACCCCTTACTGTCTAGGCACAATATATGCTAAGCTGCCACACAAAACTACTTTGCACTCAGGAGTAATCACCCTTATCATAACAGGGTCAGATAGAGCGCAATAGGTGGAGGCTAATGTATGAGCAACCTCCACAGTGTAGCGTGGGTATTGTAATGGTAGCGCTGACTGTATGGGTTAATGTAGGCACATAGACAGCTGAGAAGCTACTCAGCAAAATTTAAATACAGGTACTTGCCTGCACCAACGGCTAGTACTGAGGTGGGGTACACAGGGGGTTAATAATAAAGTGAGGTCAGAGCCCCAGAATCACCCCATCACCCCTCACTAGGAGTTAGAGCAATCGTGTGCACAGAGTGTAAAGTGGGGAGCCGGTCTAGCTGATGATCGCAGTGTCCCCTACATCAGCACTGATCCTGATTATATCAGTGCCGATGTGTTCGAGGACCTGCCTGTCTATCAGGTGAGTTGTGCAGTGACTCCTATGAGCATGGAGGATCCCGCAATAGTAATATATAGCGCGATCCCTAGATGAAAGAACATGCACATCGGGGGAAGCCTAAATGCATTGACGCGGATCAATATCCAGAGGCTGTACTGTTTGAATAAACAAACTTCCCGCGTGTGCAGGGAGGAATTCATAGGAGTCACTGCACAACTCACCTGATAGACAGGCAGGTCCTCGAACACATCGGCACTGATATAATCAGGATCAGTGCTGATGTAGGGGACACTGCGATCATCAGCTAGACCGGCTCCCCACTTTACACTCTGTGCACACGATTGCTCTAACTCCTAGTGAGGGGGGATGGGGTGATTCTGGGGCTCTGACCTCACTTTATTATTAACCCCCTGTGTACCCCACCTCAGTACTAGCCGTAGGTGCAGGCAAGTACCTGTATTTAAATTTTGCTGAGTAGCTTCTCAGCTGTCTATGTGCCTACATTAACCCATACAGTCAGCGCTACCATTACAATACCCACGCTACACTGTGGAGGTTGCTCATACATTAGCCTCCACCTATTGCGCTCTATCTGACCCTGTTATGATAAGGGTGATTACTCCTGAGTGCAAAGTAGTTTTGTGTGGCAGCTTAGCATATATTGTGCCTAGACAGTAAGGGGTACTGCACAAACATTTAGAGTACAGCAGATATCACCATCACCCCACTTTCAGTATAAGAGGTGTTTTGGTGATTTTCTATAGCTGCTTTAAGCTCATTAATACCACACTATCAATCTCAGTTCTTGCCTAATAGTCTGCACCTAAGAGAACAAGCAATTTTTATCCCCAATAGAGATCTAGCCTTTCTAGTGCTGGTGAATTTACACAGAAACCAGTGCAATCTCTAATCTGGGGGGGGGAGACATCTATAGGTCTAACTAAGCGCAGTACATGCCATTTCACTATGAGTGTATCTTTTTAGAGTGCACTATACGTCTAGATACACTCTATGAGAGACAGTCAATCCGGTGGGCTCTGTTTGACTCCGTTCCTATATTTAAGGAGGCTATAATTCATAGCATCTGATCTCTAGTATCAATCAGGGATCATACCATATCCACCCACCTAAACTAGGGTGGGTCACTAAAGGATACAGTCACGTGCTGTTCTATACAGTATTTAATTACGTTTTAACACCCTATTTTTTATTCATAGTTATTAATAAAGTATTTTAAATTTATCACTATACACTTTGTTGTGAATGAGTGCTATAAGACTGGGTTCTTTTTCTTCAATAGATACTATCACGTCTCCATCCAGTCAGCACCTCACAGGTTAATTTACAGCAGTGCGGGTTTTCTTTACGTGTTGTACTACAAATAATACTTCTCCATACAGACACACTACAATAAAATCCATTACCTTTAATAATCCAATCTGATCTTCCAATCAAAAACCTCAAATGACAATCAAAACATTGCATTTACATTGTATATATGATGCATACAATCTATGCACCATACACATTCTGCAAATGAATGTTAACAATAACATATTCAAAACAAAATACCAATACATCCAAACAAGTATACTATTTAAACCAATCCAGTAAACATCAATCAATTAGCATTCATTAATTACATCCCTAAAGCATTTACATTCCATCCCTAACAATTAAACAATTAAGTAATTCAAGCGTTGAACAGGACAAGTTATCCTGTGAAAAAAATATAAGTCCCAACAAGAATACAATATACAAAAGCAAGCCTCACCCTGACCTAAAGTACACCATACAATAGCAACAATTACATTTATCTAATTTTACAATATATTATACACACATTTATGCATAGCAGCATAGCCAAATTAATTTAAAACACAGCAAATCAAGCTTTTAAAAAACATAATTTCTTACCCTGTATGTATATATCGATCTAGACATACATACATACATACATACATACATACATACATACATACAGTGGCAAGAAATGATATACCAAAAATAAGTAAATACACATGTTAAAAAAGCTTTAAAAAAAATTAACAAGTTAAATAAAATACATTTCTTTAGTTCACTTACCATTACTTGACCCACTCACCGACTCCCATTGAACAGCTTACTCTCAAACCAATGGTAGGCAAGGGGATCTGCCAGCAAATGAATGCAGCAGAAAAAAACTCTGCTCAAGCACTGGGAGGGAAGGAAACGCTAAACAGTGGATAAGGGTGGTGCTGACAGGGAATGAGGTATTGACAGGTAGAGAGAAAGGAAAGAGTCCCTATTGTGTGGCACTAGAGAGAATACACCCTAATTAAAACTTACATTTTATTGTGAATTTGATTAAAATAAACTGTTTGGAAGAGCCACATACATAGAACAAACACAAAACATATTTATTAAAAGACGGGGAGGTGTGGTAGGGTGTTTAATGGGGATATTATATATATTCCCTCTTAATTAAACCTTAGTAAACCCTAATCCTGGGTGGTCTCTAACAATGTATCTCAAAAAAACCCTTATGGCAGTGGGGTATGTGCAGTGAGATGCAGGCCTGTCCGTTGGATAGAGAACAAGGTTGCACTTAATGCTAACTGATATGAAGTAGCAGTAGGTACCTTGAACTGCATATAATCTGCTATTAGCATTACATGAATACCAAAATGTAAGGGAACCCCTTGTAGCAATGGGGTATATGCAGTTGGATGCAGGTCTGTATGCGAGATGCCAGGCAGAGCTGTGCTTGATTGTTACTGGAAATGAGACAAACTTAAGCACCTCAGAGCCCCTTGTAGCAGTGGGGTATATGCAAGTTGGATGCAGATCTGTATATGAAATGCCAAGCAGAGCTGTGTTTGGCAATTACCGAAGCTGAAACAAACTTTTGGCACCTCAATGAATAAAACTGCACACAGGCTGTACATATATATTATATAGAGATACCTGAGAGACTGACCCTAGGGTCTGAGTGCTTTTGCTGCCCACGGACGCAGTCTACGAAGCACTCAGACAAAGTATAGCCCACACCAGTGGTGTGGTACCATGTGACAGGCTTTCAATGACGTCACATCCGTTCTCTCCCAAACCTCTGTCACATGGTATACTAGAGCCAATCAGAGTTGGGATGGAGTCCCCACTTTCTGATTGTCTACCGTACCATGTGAGTACGGCCATGTTTCTTTTAATGACGTCATCTTAAAGGCAATTGAAGCAAAGCCATTCTGATTGGCTTTGCTTTCATTGCCTTCAAGTGACGTCATCATTTTTTTTTTCTCGGCCAAAACACATGGTTTTCACAGCCCAATCAGGGCCGTGGGAACCATGACGAAAATGTGACGTCATAGGCCTTTAAAAGCCTATGTGGTCTCATTTTGAAGCCAGACGCCGACGAGAAAGGACCTCCGGAGAAGAAAGAAGACCAGGGCATGGCCGATGATAACAAGAAGACCCCGGAAGAAGATACAAAGAAGAATACAGATAAAGATGGATTACAAATAGAAGACCCCTGGATTGCCGTGTTTTATTATTTTATGTTATTTTATTTTATGGTTTATTATTTTATGGGTTCCTGTTCGTGGATTGGTTCAAGAGTAAGCTGTTTAACGGGAGTCGGTGAGTGGTTCAAGTAATGGTAAGTGAACTAAAGAAATGTATTTTATTTAACTTGTTAATTTTTTTTAAAGCTTTTTTAACATGTGTATTTATTTATTTTTGGTATATAATTTCTTGCCACTGTATGTATGTATGTATGTCTAGATCGATATATACATACAGGGTAAGAAATGATGTTGTTTTAAAAGCTTGATTTGCTGTGTTTTAAATTAATTTGGCTATGCTGCTATGCATAAATGTGTGTATAATGAATTGTAAAATTAGATACATGTAATTGTTGCTATTGTATGGTGTACTTTAGATCAGGGTGAGGCTTGCTTTTGTATATTGTATTCTTGTTGGGACTTAAATTTTTTCACAGGATAACTTGTCCTGTTCAACGCTTGAATTACTTATTTGTTTAATTGTTAGTGATGGAATGTAAATGCTTTAGGGATGTAATTAATGAATGCTAATTGATTGATGTTTACTGGATTGGTTTAAATAGTATACTTGTTTGGATGTATTGGTATTTTGTTTTGAATATGTTATTGTTAACATTCATTTGCAGAATGTATATGGTGCATAGATTGTATGCATCATATATACAATGTAAATGCAATGTTTTGATTGCCATTTGAGGTTTTTGATTGGCATTTGAGAATTTGGAATGGAAGATCAGATTGCATTATTAAAGGTTATGGAATTTATTGTAGTGTGTCTGAATGGAGAAGTGTTATTTGTAGTACAGCATGTTTTTGATAACCCTTCTACATTTATTTGTATATTGGTTCATAATGTGTGTGTGTATATATATATATATATATGGAAAAAAGAACAAAAAAGAAACAGGCGCACACCTAGTGCATTACCACAATAAAATTGTATTAAATGAACATAAAATCTATCAAATGGCCACTATAATATATATGTACAGCCATATTATCTACAAATCTGTGGAACGGCTATGGGTACCAGATTTGCCCCCAGCTATGCTAATCTCTACATGGGTCTGTGGGAGAGAACCCATGTTTGGGAGAATGCTAGTCTGAGGGGTGGTCTGGTATACTATGGCCGTTTCATAGATGATATTATTTTCATTTGGGATGGTGATAGGGTCATCCTGGAGGAGATTCTGTCATCTTTCAACAATAATGAGATGGGCCTTAAATTTACACATACTATACACTCTAACACCATTGTCTTTCTGGATTTAGAACTATTTATTGGCACAGAAAATCAAATTCAAACAAAAACACACTTTAAAACAGTGTCAGCCAATAGCTATTTACACTATGGCAGTAACCATTATAAAAAATGGCTAGACAACGTGCCCAAGAGCCAGTTCTATAGAATCAGGCGCAACTGCTCAGAGGACTCCGATTTTGCATCACAGGGGAAAGATCTATCAAAGAAGTTTTTGGAAAAGGGTTATGATGCCTCTGTTGTTAATAAAGCTTTTCAGGATGCAGGTCTTATTAAAAGAGAGACACTTTTGGAAAAATCTAAAAACAAATCAGAATCAATGTGTAAAAGCAGAAAAAAGGAATATAAATCAAATAATGCACCGAAATTTATTACACAATTTAATCAATCTGCTCACCAAATTAGAAACATCTTAAATTGTCATTGGAAAATTATACGCAACGATCCTGTTATTGGTCATCTAGTACCAGAATATGCTCCAACTGTATTCAGAAAGGCGAGGAGTATCAAAACAATACTGGCACCAAGTAAACTCAAAACCAAGAAGATTACAAATCAGAATATGGCCCTTAGGAAAGGAAATGTTAGCTGTGGAAGAGGTCGGTGTTTAACCTGCAAGCATTTGACAAAATCCAACAAGTTTACATCACATTCAAATGGTACCTCATACGAAATAATAGATCATATAAATTGTTTAACAGAATATGTTGTGTACCTTATTTCATGTGAATGTGGCACACAATATATAGGCCGTACATCTAGAGCCCTTAGTACACGGTTCCTAGAGCACCGGCGGAACATTATTAATGGGTGCCAAACACACAGCCTCTCACGTCACTTTTGCACTAGTCACAATAAAGATCCCAAATCCCTTTCTGTCATGGGTATTGAGTTTATCCCCCCCTCGTATATGGGAGGTGATCGCTTTCAGAAACTATGTACCCGAGAAACATATTGGATGTACATATTGGACACTACCTATCCTAAGGGACACAATGACCACATTGACATTAGCACCATAGTTTGAACACCCTTGGTGGTTCTCCAGAGGTCTGGTTTGAATGCTTTGCATTCCCTCTGGGCTATGGTCCTCTGTCTGGTCATTGTGGCCCTATTTATTCATCCAAGGGGTCAGTCGACTTTCGTGTCTGTTATGATTCATCTCCACAAATGGTCAATTTATTTTCATTTTTCATTTTTTATATTTTTATTTTTTATTTTTTATTTCTATTATTATTATCATTATCTTTATTTTTATTTTTATTTTTATTTTTATTTCATATTATTTTATTTTTTCCATTTTTATTTTTATTTTCATATTTACCTTTATTTCCAATTTCAATTTAATTTTTACTTCTAATTTATTATAATTACTTATCCCCTTATCATTTAATGATATTATATATTATTATTCACATCATTCATATACTATATATTTTTAATATTCATACATACAACACATAACACAGCACACACATTTAAATTATATAACACCTCTATTAGTATAAACCACCATTGCTCTCGTTTCATCTGTCCTTGCCTTTGGATCCACCTTTTTACTTCCTCTGACTCCCTACTGACATCCCAATAATGGGTTAACATCCTGGGAATATATCAGGTAACTATTTGTTGTTTTGTTGGGTGTCATTGATTGAAATGAGAATGAAAGTGTTTTTATTACCAATTTATACAGCCATTCATCTATTATGACTCATTCAATCATGATCTCCTTAATTGAGATGTTACAAACGTACATATACAGCAGATCTAACTTTATTAATATGTTATTTGTCTCATATTTTTTGTTATTAATAGTCCATTTTGATTATACTCTTTAGAATGCAGTAATGTAACCAAACCTCACAACTAATTATCATGTATCTTTTAGTGCTGTTTGTTTATCAATTTAGCCTGTTATATTTCACTCACCAATTGTATTCACATCATTAGTGATATTCAACACACTTATACCATTTCTAACACTAGTTATTTTGTTTTAATTTGCAATTTGCACATTAATCCTTGGTCCTCAGAACACTTAGAATTTGCTTATATTTGTTTTAGCTGTACATGTGTATGGGTGTATATTGATTCAATCCACTGCTTCAAATCATTAATTCTTTATTGGCTACCTGCTGTTCACCTCCCTATAAATACCAATGACATATGCTTGAAGGTTATCCCCTGAAGAAGTCGCCATTTGATGACGAAACGCGTAGGGCGTGGCTAGAATCCGGCCGCCATTTGCCCACAAACATTGATGCAGATAGATTGAGAACTTTTGGCTCCTGTGTGCTGCTCTCCCGGCTTGCTACCTTATCCATATTACATCTGAGGTGCCCGTTTCACGGAGGGACTAATGATATGGAGCACTGAAGGTGAAAGATCCCTCTTCCGGTTCCGGTTCACGAAGGCGATCCACGTGACGACGCCACTGACTGCAGACGGATGCTGGTGATTGAGCTGCAAGGCACATGAGAGCCTATCTCATAAATGCTTTTATTTGCTGTACCTTTGTGAGTGGCCATTTGATAGATTTTATGTTCATTTAATACAATTTTATTGTGGTAATGCACTAGGTGTGCGCCTGTTTCTTTTTTGTTCTTTTTTCCAGATATCACTAGGGACTGGTGATCCCTTTGGAACGGGCTGCAAGAAACCATTGACATTTCCACTGGAACAGGACTTTATGTATTGAAGGTTTTTTATTTTTATTTTTATCTTTTGACAATTTTTTATATA
Source organism: Ascaphus truei (assembly GCF_040206685.1). Taxonomy (NCBI): domain Eukaryota; kingdom Metazoa; phylum Chordata; class Amphibia; order Anura; family Ascaphidae; genus Ascaphus; species Ascaphus truei. The sequence goes on from NC_134486.1 coordinate 62,132,697, forward strand.
TTTTTTCATTAAATACATTTTTTAGATTTTTTACAATTTTTTCCTTTAGGGTTTTGTCAAGAGACTGTATTGCTAATTGTATCTTTTAAAGTCTCTATCTTAGTGTATTAGCCCTATCTAGCTACCCCTTCAAGCATACCATATTAGCTACTGTCTCTTCTATTATTATCTACAATTAACTGGTAATTTAGCGGCGCTACTTCAATTTTTTTTTTTTTTTTTGTTTTTTTTTTTTTTTGTTATATATATATATATATATATATATATATATATATATATATAGCCTGATGAAGCCACTGTACAAATGAATGGGTGAAGTGGGGGTATCAGACCAGTGTGGCTTAACCCCTTAATTACCTTTGCAGTTATTACCCGATAAGGTGTTTAAGGGGTTAATTGATATCTTAATGTAACTGCAATGTATTGGCTTTGTATTGGCTATGTATTTGGTGGGCAACGAAAGACAAGGATGTTGCTGGCGACGGGGGCTTCTTATTGATGAGGTCAGTAGAACTTTATTTATTTTAATATGCTAGTTAATGTGTTTAATAATGGCCAAATAATCTATTATCCATATCTGGATAATAGTTATTTTGCACATTATTGTACTGTAGGTGTTGGGGGGGGGGGAATGTATGTATTGAATGTATAGGCCAGGTTAATTTTTTTTACATTCAGGGTTGGTTTCTTGGTTCTGCGTGAGACCTCTGGAGACCACCTGCGGTCTCCTCGGGTATCTCACGGGTATCAGGCTGGTGGTTCCACGGGAGACACCTACGGGGATGAAGCGGTGGCCTCACATCTGTGGGGGCACCACGGACCCATAGGTGCGGGGATGAAGCGGTGGTCCCACATCCGTGGGGGCACCGCGGACCCGTATTGAGCACTCGTGAGTTCTCCAGACCCCAGTGGGAACCACCCGAGGCCCCGCAGACACCTGTGGGTCTTACCCAGGGCTCCCAGACATCCACGGGCCTACCATGGGGACCCAATTGTGGCCCACGGTGACCAAAGGAGACCACCTGGGGGCCATGGCGCTTGGCGGGACCCACCAACAGGCCTCCAGAACCTGTTTGAAATGAGCTGCTGGTACCCTGTAGGTCTGTCAGGTGCCCCGCCAGCCCGCCGGGGACTCGCGTGGGGCTGGGTTATGAACCCTGTATGTAAAAGGATAAATCATGTATTTATGGGGGGGCACAGGGGTGGGTAATGTATTTAATAAATAGAATAATGTTTATTGTGGGGCAGTGTATTGTTTTTATTGTGGGTACTGGGGGTGGGGGGAGGGGGTATTGGCCCCAACGGTATTTGGGTAGGCCTCCCTTGTGGGTAGTGGGTGAGGGTGGTTAGGCCCCACGGGGTAGGGGGTTAGTGGGGGAGGGTATATAGACTTTCCGAGTGGTGGGTGAGGGTGGGTTAACCCCTTAATGACTGTAGCGGTTAATAACTGCTATGGTGATTAAGGGGTTAGGGGACATTACATTGGATGTTTCCATTCTTGTGTCTGTTTTGCTGCAGCGGATGGGGCATGGGCAGGATGAAGATGAGGATGGCCTTCATCGTGGCAGCCGGACATGGGTGAGTACTATATGTATTTAATGTATTTATTGGTTTTTATGTAATTCAAATGGGCACATTCACTATTATCAATTCGTGGATAATAGTAATTGTGGCCATTACTATACTGTATGTGTTAAGGGGGGGGTTATTTCTTTAGAAGTATGTATGTGTTTTGACATTAATTTGGGGGGGGGCATCTAATTGGTACTGCAGGCCTGCGGGAAACACCCAAGGGCCCCCGCCGGCCTATAGTATCATTGATGTGCATATATGTGTATGTTAGGGGTTATAGGGGTTGTTGGGGTTATATATATATATATATATATATATCTATAGATGTATATAGATATATATATATATCTATTTATTTATTTATATTCATTTATTTATTTATTTATTTAGATATATTTAATTATTTATTTAGTGTGGGGCTGCTGTGTGGGATTATTTTTTATTGTGGGTAGCGGGTGTGGGTGAAGGGGGTATTAGCCACAACGGTGGTTGTTTAGGGCTTGCGGGTGGGTAGCAGGAGGCCTTAACCCCTTCATGACCGTAGCGTTATTAACTGCTACGGTCGTGAAGGGGTTCAGTGCACCCGCAACCCCCCCCCCGCAAGCCCTAAACAAACAACAAGTGCCAAATACCCCCTTCATCCACCCCCGCTACCCACAATAAAGCTGGCACGGTGGGTTAACCCTTTCATTGCCTTAGCGGTTAGCCGCTAAGGTAATGAAGTGGGCTGTACATGCATTTTTCCTGCCTCGGGTGCATGCCGGGGGGCTCCGGTGCAGGTATCAGCTCCGGAGACCCCTGGAATCAATCACAGACAGGAAAAGGGCCTGATTTTTTCTAAGTGTCGCCCTTGCCGATGCTTCTCCTCCACCAACTTGCCAACTTTAGTTGGCGTGCTGGATTGCCGAAAAACTCTCCATTCTGGAGTGCCGATCAGCAGTGAAAAGCTGATCGGGGCTACTTGAATTCAGCCAAGTTCAAAAAGTGTCGATAAGTGGCTTAAGTTTTTATCGGCAACAAAAATTGCCCATTTTTCCCACTTATTGGCACTTACTGAATCGGGAGGGCAAATTTTGCAAAAAAATGGCGATAAACGGCTTATCGGCGCTTACTGCATGAGGCCCTAGTATTGCTTTTTAAAATCAGTGGGACTAGGATTACTACAGATATAGTACAGCACAACAGCATGCACCCTTTCATTTCTACAAGTCCATGTTAGATCTGGCTGGCCCTTGGTAAGTCGCAGAAAACCACAGATAAATAATGAGAGCAGTTATAAACCAGATGCAGGATTTCCCTGGTTTGTATTTACCTTCTTAATAAGTATCATAAAATTCCCATTTTTCCTTATAAGCAAAAAAATCGAGAAATGCTCTGTTGAGAATGTGCAGTGCGTACAATACAAGGCACAAAAAGTTCAAGCATCATGTTGGAGCCATGCACTTGATCAAAGCAATATCACAAATATTGTACTGTATATACTTGTATCAAAATTCCTTGTTCCCAATAACACAATGTTTTTGGAGGAGCGACAGCACTGTTTATGCCTCTCCAAAAGCATTCCTGTATAATCGTCCCTCTTCATAAGATTGATTGTCCATTTTCCTGGCACATTTCCGATTGAGAAAGAGACATGGTCAGGAAATACATAAGTGGAGATATTTCATAACATTAAAAATAATAGTATGTTGTAATGTGAACATGGAAAACTAAACATTCTTTGTAAACACCTATTGCATTATTACCATGCTATTGAAAGCAATTGAATGGGTGAATGCCAGTTTAGCTACACTTAAAATTGTGCTGTATATTTTATTTTGGCTTCACTGTGTATCTCCTGTAACAAGTTGTTTGCTCGATATAGTGATATCACAAAACAACATCACCAGTAATTACTGTGGCAGATATGTGTTTTCGAACAAGCTTTTCTATGAATTAAATTGCAATTTCTCCTGAGGTACAAGATTAATCTACTTTCCTTTCAGCTTGTTATATCTTTGTACTGAACTACTTACAGATCAATACTTAAATAACAAGTTTTTGAACCCTGCAGGAGAAACTTAAAGGTTTGGTTACTCTCCAAACAATAAAATTAAGCCTCTATTGTAACAGGCATATATGGGTTCCAGAACTCTTTAGAGTAATTAGCAGCAAACTGTGCAAACTGTACAATCTGAAAAGAACTGCCAATATTTCTTAATTTGAAATTAAATTAAGATGATTTTTGCATATTAGTTTCTACTAAGTTGTAAATTATGATTGTGTTTCTGTAAAATACAGCATAAAGTTGGCAAGGTACATAATTACAATGCATATGCCTGTAGCTGGACTATTCCTTTAGCTATATTAAATCTAAGTATTTTTTACACTTTCTTTTATATATCTATATCTATATCGATCTCATATATATATATATATATAGAACAAAGAAAAAACGCTGCTGCGCTAAGCGGAATAACAGACCACAAGGGTGGTGATAACACACAGAGTAAATGTCCACAAATATAAACCACTGATACTGGTATAAAAAAATGCTAGGGATGATACATACAAATGCAAACAACACAAACACTGAACGGGGAGGGTATGGGGAAGGAAAGGGGAAGGACGGGGTTAAAAAGCCTCAAGAGATAATAAAAATAAAATAAAAGTATGGAGGTGTCTTTCAACAACTGCTGGGTGCCGCAGCCAGTCTTCAGGAAAAAAACACCTTCCTCTTAATCTGTAGAACGAGAAGAAGACAGCGCGGCTCCCACAGCTTAATACTGTATTTTAATATTAAAAGTAAACACGCATGTGAATTACGAACACTTACAATAAGCACGATAAAATAAGGCAATGAGTAAAGTCTTGTATTCACCTGATGGAGCCTCCGTGGATAATAGCTGTGTGCAGAGTCAAACACACTCCTGTTGTGGGCGTCAGGGGGGTGCGCACGCATCCAGCCCCTGGTGTTGAATCCTGCGAGAGTATGTGTCCACCGGAGTACAAGGAGCTGACACGGCAGTCAGATTTCCTGCTCCAGGCACCAAACGTAGTAAATAATGGATCGGCTCCAATAAGAGCAGTGACAAAACTACTCAAAAATGGATAGTATATGATAAATGTCCAATACTTAGGCTTCCCTACGCGTTTCGTCGCAACATGCGACTTCCTCAGGGGATAAAGCTATATATATATATATATATATATATATATATACTAAAAAAGAGAAAGCGCACGGCCCATAGCGTAAAAAGCGTATGATTTAATAACAAATATAAAAATTGAGGGAAACAAGCTCACTCACAAATGAACAAATACAGTAATAAAGGCATTTGAATATCACCACCACGGGAATCGCAAAGTGTGGCCTCCACAGCAAAGATGTTCAGCACGCTGTAAGCAGCTAGTCCAAATGTTCAGACCTCGTGGATCAAGTGATTATGATCAGTAAGGAAGTCCTGCGTAGTCAGTCTCTTCCTACCAGATAGGCTCTCATCCGAACCTACACTGGTGTATCAAGCAGCAGGGAAGGACGCTCGGTTACAAGCTGGCCGGCCCACAGTGATGACATATGTCTGTCGCTGCCCTCCTGATGCGTTTCGTCAGATACACTGACTTTGTCAAAGGATGTTGGAAACTTCACTCAGGCATGGATTTATACAAAAAAGAGGGGTGGGTTACTAAGCAACCAAATATATATATTGTGGCAGGACGGCCTCGCGGAGGGGTCAGTAAGACGCTAGACACGATGGGAAACTTTAAACTGTAGTGGTTTATTAGCCACGACCAAATAATGCTCGGGTGCACTGTCCCTTTAAGAAACCAAATTATAGAAAATAAAACCTATTCCCATTAGGGAAACCAACTCAACTTCTTGAGCCCTTACTAACAGGGCAGCCAGCTAATCTAGTTATGCCCAAAACATGTGCTCCACAAAGTATAACAATAAAGTATAACAATAAAGTATAACAATAAAGTATAACAATAAAGTCTTATCTGTATTGTAGATCCAATAGCCAGCAGGAACGCCGGTTCCGGGGAGCAGGTTGTGTCCAGTTCGCAGCAATCTTTATCCTGGGTTGGGGTCCCAGCTGGTCCCAGCAGCAAAGCTCCTCACAGGACTGGGGCACCAGAGCAACAGCTAGGGCTTCCTAGCCGGGAGAAGTCTCTCCACCCTCCTGGGGAAAAACAAGCTCACCTTGTGTGAGCCACTTCCTGCTTTTTAAACCTGCAGTCTCTCAGGCATCCTGCTTAATTAGCCTGAAGGTGTATGCAGTTCTCCAACTGTAGGTTAACTGGTTTAGTGCAGGAAAGTACACACATCCTCCATTCCAGCTTACTGAGTCAGTGACTCTGTCACATATCCCTCCCCCCAGCGAAACATTGTCCTGTGAGCTGCCCGTGCACCATTCCCGTGTACCAGCATCTTTGTCGAAAATGTCTGACGTCGGCCCTTCCCTCCCCTCCTTTTTTTTTCTTGCCTTCCAATTTAGGCATTTTCTTTTTGGGGTAATTACCAGGCCATCTGGGTCTGAAAACTGGTACCTCACTATCTCCTTGTCTTGTGCCAGTTTCAGTTTAAGGTTGGTGCTCCGCTTTTGTTGTGTTTCTTCTTGCCAAGGTTCCTGAGCATCCTGCTGTCTATTAGCTCTCTCTGGCAGGACTTCTCGCCATGCTGTGACCTTGATCTGCAAATCCTGAAGATGCATTGTTGTCCTTGTCCTTTTGTGCTCGGAGTCTCCCTTATCCTGTAGAAGAGCATTGACCTCGGTCAGCTCATTGTATACACTCGCCAGTGACTGTTTGGCCTTCTCTTTTGGACCTTTCTTCCTCAGTGTACCTTCAGTGTTGGGTTCCACACCATTTATCTTCAGTACTTCAACTTGGTCGGGATTCCTATTAACCCGAAGTACACCCCATGGCACCTCTCTTTTACCGTCAGCAGACTAATAGGCTTGGGCCTTTCTGTCTTGACTCTTTAACTTACTCTGTTGGGAGATTTGCTGGACCATCTGTATGGTCTTTCTCCTCTTACGATCACGGGCACACTTCCGTCTCATTCGCGGCTGTCTCTTCACAGTGGCTGCCCTCATGGCAAGGAATCCACTTTGTGTCCCCTGGGCACTTTAGTTTGATTGGATTCTTACTGTGCTAGTGCATCGCCATTTGGCCTTCGCATTCCGTGCCTTGTGGAAAGTAGACTGTAGTTCTGCAACGGTATCGCGGTCATGCTTCCTGTCTTGGGGTTGTAAGCGTTTCCTCCAGCTTCATCTGAGAAACCTCCTGCTGGGCAGCAGTAGAGTCTAACGTAGCATCCTGCTCAGTCTTCAGAGCCTCGAGCTCCTTGCCTAGGTCACACTTTTGTTTCTCTGCCATCTTGCGGCCAGCATGCTCAGACTCCAGGTCCTTCCTCAGGTCTTGAAGCTGTCCTTCTGCCTTTATTCTTTCACACAGTGCAGCTGCTAGTTCAGCTTCATTAGAGTTGAGTCGCGATTCTACATCTCCTAGCAGACTCAGAGCAAGGCTTAAATCTGTGTCTGTTTCTTTATTCTGGACTTGCAGCTGCTGGTGCTCCTCCTGGACCTTGTCCAGCTCCAACAGTAGCCGGGCCCCCTCATTGGCCGTCTGGACCAGCTGCTTGTGGATATCGGCCATCTCTGTTTCATGGTGCAATGTCAGGCAGGCCACCTGACGGACGGACACCTCCTCCCTCTTGACGCGCTTTATCTCGTGCTCAGCCATCTGCATCTGCAAATATTCCCGGTGCTTTCTCTGGGTTCGCATCAGTGCCTCCTTCATCTTTTGGAGCTCTGCAGTTTTTGTCGCTAGGTTCGCTGCTGCTTCTGTTTTCCAGGTGTCTTTCTCCTTGGTATACTGACACATTGGAATGGCGCTGTCCCTCTGTTTCTCCAGCTCTTGCTTCAGTCTCTGGACCTTCTCATGTTCCTTCTCATACAGAGTCACCTGGCTTCTAAGCTCCGCCTCCAGCGATGCTCTTGTGGCGCTCAACGTGACCTTCAGCTGCTCCAGGGTGAGGTATTCTTTTCCAGCACTCTCTCTGCATTCTGCAGTGCAGCCTGAACTTCTACTTTTTCTTGCGCCAATTGCGTCTTCACTTTCTGCGCTTGGTGAAGCTTCTCAGTCCCTTCACTGACCTGACCAGTCAGGTTTAAAACCTCTTCCTTCAGGTTTATATTATCCATTTTCACAGTCTCTATATCCCTTAGGACCGTCTCATTGGCTTCCTTCAAAGTACCCAGCTCTGTATTTAGACAGTGGCTCTCATGGCGTGGGTGTTCCACCTCTGTGCTGAGATGGTGCACCTCTTGTAGAGCCTTCCCATATTTCTGCTTCATATTAGCAATTAGTCCATTAGACTTGTTCTGCTTTTCATCCATGGTAGCAATTGCGGTGTTGGTCTTTTCCAGACTTGTCGTCAGCTCCTCCAACTCACCCCGTAAGAGACGCTCTGTTTTCTTTAAAGCCTCATACTCTTGTATAGCTGGGAGCATACACCTCTGTACCTCGGCGTTCGCTTCTCGCTCCCTATTCAACTGTTCCTGCAAGACATCATAATCACGGTGGGCAGCTTGGAGTGCAGAAATTAAGACCTCTTTTTCCTGGATCAAGGATTCAGCTTCCCTTTGCTCCTCCTTTTCCTTTGCCAACCTTCCTGTGACAATTCTGCCCATCACTCCGGTCTGCAGCACATCTCGGTGCCTCGCTGACGCCTGTAGTCCTGATATCGCAGGCTCAAGTGGTTCGGTCACTTCCTCTGTGATTTGAGAAATAATTTTCTTTTTCTTCTTCTTTCTCTTTGCTTTATTAGCTCCTAAGACATCAGTGGTACTGGGCACACACACACACTGGTATCAGCTTCCACATCTTGCTTGTACTCACAATGCGTTGCTGGCTTTTGCAGGTGTGGGAGACAATATGCATCATGTTGCTCCTGTTGCCACTGTATATATTTGAGAATTTGGGGACACACCCCTCCCGTGTGTCCTGGTTCATGACATGCCCAGCAGACTGAATCCTTTAGAAAGTCTCCTGGTTTCCTTCTAGCCGGCACGGCTCCGAACTCCTGGTCACCGACTCCAAGGTTATGGGGTCCTGTGCTCTGGAAACTGGTCACTTTTGCAGCTTTCATCTGCGGGTACTTCTCTCTTCTTGGGGCCACACATGCGTCGTCATCATCATCATCATCATCATCATACGGCCAGAAGGGACACTGTTTTGTATGATTACGTACATTGCAAAACTGACACTTGACGGTGGCCATTTTAAAACCCTGTTTTTTTTTTCATACACGACGGGGCAGACTTTGCACAACACACGTAAGTTGTATGTGCTTTACAATATTTGAACCTTCTAGGTTCTTCTTAGGCAACTTCTTTGCAAAAATCCATTTTCACTTTCTTTTATACCAGACAGGGCAAACTTTACACACAGTACTTGCTAGCTGCAATTCACTCACTTCAGCAAAAGGCATTAGCTTTACACAGCAATCCTTTCATACCCGACGGGGCAAACTTTACAATCAGCACATTCTAGCTGAAAATTCCATGCTTCAGCAAAAATCATTTTTTTGGTTTTCTGCTTGAGTTCAGTGTCTCAACACATCTTCATCTACTGACCCCCAGAGGCATAGCATCCCACTTCTGACACCACCTGTGGCAGGACGGCCTCACGGAGGGGTCAGTAAGATGCTAGACACGATGGGAAACTTTAAACTGTAGTGGTTTATTAGCCACAACCAAATAAAGTTCGGGTGCACTGTCCCTTTAAGAAACCAAATTATAGAAAATAAAACCTATTCCCGTTAGGGAAACTAACTCAACTTCTTGAGCCCTTACTAACAGGGCAGCCAGCTAATCTGGTTATGCCCAAAACATGTGCTCCACAAAGTATAACAATAAAGACTTATCTGTATTGTAGCTGCAATAGCAAACAGGAACGCCGGTTCCGGGGAGCAGGCTGTGTCCAGCTCGCAGCAATCTTTATCTTTATCCAGGTTGGGGTCCCAGCTGGTTCCAGCAGCAAATCTCCTCGCAGGACTGGGGGACCAGAGCAACAGCTACGCAGCAATCTTTATCTGTTTCCTGGCTTGGGGTGCCAGCTAGGACCAGCAGCAAAGCTCCTTGCAGGACTGGGGGACCAGAGCAACAGCTAGGGCTTCCTAGCCAGGAGAAGTCTCTCCACCCTCCTGGGGAAAAACAAGCTCACCTTGTGTGAGTCACTTCCTGCTTTTTAAACCTGCAGTCTCTCAGGCATCCTGCTTAATTAAGCTGCAGGTGTATGCAGTTTTCCAACTGTAGGTTAACTGGTTTAGTGCTGGAAAGTACACACATCCTCAATTCCAGCTTACTGAGTCAGTGACTCTGTCACAATATATATATATATATATATATATATATATATATATATATATATATATATATATATATATATATTATATTATAGTGATGTGCTGAAGCAGAAGGTGTTTGAGGGGAGGTACATAGGACCCAGCACCTTCCAGGGTATGTTCCCTTCCCTCATACCTGAGCCTTAATTAATCAGGCAGCACAGACAGTCTCCTGTGCTTCTGCTAATGCTGTGCTTATCTGAAGGACATACACAGACAGCCATGTGAGAGACTGCAAGGGGAGCTGCTGCCTGTCCACAGGTACAGGGTGCAATGTGGGGAAACAGCTTACAGTAGCTCTCCCTCATTTAGTCAGCGACTGAGATGTATTCGTCAGCACTCCACGAGGGGGAGTTAGGTTTATTGGTTTATGTTTTGTTCCTGATTTGTACCCTGTAAATAACCCCCATGTCCACCAAACTCTACGTTTCCTGCCTTTGATCTGGGACATAAGATCCTACGCTGTGACAGAGACATCACAATTGGTGGAGTTTAATGCGGGCAGTCCACAAGGCACTGAGTAGTGGAAACTATGGAGGAATTTCTCACCACGGTATATCTTGCCCAAGCAGCTAATACGACTATTCTACAGTGCAGCCAAACAGACTGTGCTGCAACTTTAATGCAGGGATTGCAACAATTATCAAAATCCCATGATGAGAATATACAGCAGCTGACAAAGTCACAAACTGAAACTACGGCGTAGTTAATACAGCAGATGGCACTATCACATCAGACTCTAAAAGAAGAGAACCATGAGGCGCAACTTCACCCTATCCAGGAGCTCCTAGTGTTGGGAGAGAGAATTACCGCCCAGGCTAGCAGGGACCCACAGGTCGCTCAACAGATAAAATCTCACCTCATCCAGAAAATGATGATGGACGATGACGTTGAGGCATGCTTATCGATTTTTGAGCATACAGCAGCCCGCGAAGGATGGCCACTTCCTGGTGGGTGACTCACAAAAAGCCTATTATGACCTGGAACCAGAGTAAGCGAAGAACTATGATGCCTGAATGCTGAGGCGTGGTTCGGGCCCAGCGGTTCCCGTCCTGGTGTTACAATGCAGAAAAGGATCCACGCTCCCAGCTCTATGACCTCATACACTCTCTTGTGGAAATGGCTCAAGCCGGACGAAGGTACAGCTGCCACCATCGTTGAAAGAGTTGTCATAGACCGGTTCCTTCCTCGCACCGTCCAGAAGTGGGTAAGCCAGAATGACCCCCAAAACACAGAGCAGTTGGTCGCTTTAGTGGAACGTCACTTTGCTGCTGATGAGATGTCCCGGAGTTCAAGTCCCAATGAGTTTTACGGTCCCCGATCCCCACACATCAGGAGGTCCAGGACCTTAGGTCTTAGGTCCATGTTCATTGGCCTAAGAGGTCACAAAGACTCATAGACTCACTTAAGGAGTTGTAAGTCCCACAGCCCATAGAAGGGATTCTAGTTCCATTCTTTCCAATAGACTGGAAAAAAAACCCAGACCCAGTTTTGGGAAGTACATTGAATGCTACAAATGCCATGAACTTGGACATGCGGCGGCAGTTTTCCCTATGAACTCTGACCGAATGCAATGTGACATTTCTGTGAGTTATTTTTCTGGCAGGGTTCCTGTTGGTAAGCAAACTGTTATAGAGAAGGGACATTTAGAGAAGAATAGGATGTGGAAGTCAAAGTAGATGGGGTACCTGTAAAAGCAATGCTTGATACTGGCAGTACAGTTACGTTGGTCGCTGAACATCTGGTTAATCCGGGTTTCTGCTAGGAATCTCCTTACTGGTAACCTGTATCCATGGGAATAATTGCACTTACCCAGCTGCATGAATGTACATAGAAAACCCCATCGGCCCAGTACATCATCAGGTTGGGGTAGTAGCCAGCCCTAGAGGAGGAATCCAGAACAGCTATCACGTGAATCTCTTAAAGCCCTGGAAAGAGAGGGAAAAATTGGTTACTGTAGTTCAGACTGTTCCATCTAGGGAACCTTCAATTCCTGAAGTAATAGTTGCTGACACCTTGTCTGGCCCTCAGAAACAGGAGGTAAAGGAGTTTCTTGTGCGCAATGTTTGAATTTTCTCCCCTGTACCCAGAAGATCCTCGGTTATTGGGCATAACATCCATACAGAGCCTGGGAAGTTCATACATGTTAACCCCTATAGATTATCTGAGGCTAGGCGAAACGCCATTAAAGAGGAGGAAAGGGTAGTCAGGTGGTTCACGTCTGGGTATGAAATCGAGAATCCACACGCTATGAGTTTAAAAGGTTGTATTTAATGAGTGCATGTACACGGGAAAGTATACTGCTACAGAGAAAACTCTGACGCGTTTCGTCCACAGGTAGGGACTTTGTCAAAGAGTACCTGGCACTGCCCGCAATGATGCTTATATAGTGAGACATAGATTGCTATAGGGTGGATCAAATTGAATAGAATGTTTACTCACCAGGTGAATAATTAGCCAATCAAACTCTGAAAGGAATACCCCTTGTTAACCCCCTCAATAGTACTCACTTACAAGACATCACTACGGACACTCTAATGCAGTAAACATTATTAAAAGACACAAAAAAGATTAAAAACAATTCTCCATACTGCCGTCTAAATACATAAAAAAAACAATGTACAAAACAGTTACCAGTAACAATGTGGCAGAATCAGCAACATATACATAATATACAATTACACATTAGCAATATCACAACAAATAATCAATACATACAAAGTTATAAGTAAATAGTATCACTGCTAAACTAGCTATGGAATATATAGAGTTTATAGGATCATATTTTAAAAAATGCTATTAAACTAATCCAATAAGTAAATAAATCAATTCATATATTAATAGATATAAGGATAAATAACCCAAAAATAATAATAATAACAACATAACCCTAACAATAGTATGTGCAACCATGAAACTAACTTAAGTATACAGATGGCTATAGGATACATAAATATTATACATCAAACTATACAAATCCGCACAAAATAATCATTAATGTAACAATTTATTAATAACGAATAAGTGAAGAAAACCACATAGGACAGATTAATGGTGAGTACACCGTGAATCACAACTACTACTATAGAAACTACTACTAAAGAATATATATGTTAAAAATATATTATATTTATTAAAGAACATCAATTATATTAAAAATATATATATATAAACAATAAATATTAAATCAAACTAAAAAGTGCTTAAGATCCCACTCCACATTAATCCCAGTGGGATGCAACGTATTCATAGCATGAATCCAATACATTTCCCTTGCATTCAGTTTGTTTATGCTATCTCCAACTCTAGGATGGATGCCGACGTGTTCCAGAGCTGAAAAAGAAAATTGGGAAATATCCCCAGACGGCACATTGAAAAGTGCCGTGACACTGGATGTAACAAGTCTTTCTTTAGAATGTGTCTAATGTGTTCCTGAACCCTTACTCTCACGGGCCTGATGGTCCGACCAATGTAAGACATTTTACATCCACATTGTAAGTGATAAATCACGTAGCTGGTATGACAATTCATAAAGTTACCAATGCGATGGTTGCCCTCACAAGTAGGAATATTTTTGATGGGTCTGGCATATTTGCAAACTGAGCACCGCCCACAGGGGAAGAAACCTCTTGGTATATTACTTAGTTGTGATCTATATGATTTAGCATTAAATAGACTAGACTAAATAGACTAAAGTTTTTGTTTTTTTATAAATAAACCTCGGTCCCCCCTGTATTAGGGATGCGATATCCTTATCTAAGGTAAGTATTTTCCAATGTTTATAAAATATTTCCTTAATCGCATTAGATTGTCTACTATAAACTGAAATAAAGGATGGACACATTGAATCACCCTCATAATTGTATCGCTTCTTTTTCTTATTGTGTGTTTTAGACTTAATAATCTCCTCTCTATCAAGAGAGTCTGCAAATTCAAATGCTTTAACAATATCAGTATCTTTATAACCTCTTTCTTTGAAATTGTCCGCCATTTTGCGTGAACGGGTCATAAACATTTCATTATTTGAACAAATCCTCTTTAACCGAATAAACTGAGCCTTGGGTATGCTCTTGACAAGGGCTGGAGGATGACAACTAGTTGCACATAAAAGAGCATTTTTGGACAGGGGTTTGCGGAAAATATCCGTCTGTATCTTTTTATCATTGTCAATGAAAAGTGTCATATCTAAATAGTCTATGTGATGAATGTTTTGTGTATATGTGAAATGTAAATTATAATCGTTGATGTTGATGTGACTACGAAATAAATTAGAATCGTGATAAATGTGACGTGACTCCCAAAAACCCATAAAAAGATTAGCATAAGATGGCGCAAAAGAAGAACCCATAGCCGTGCCTAAATGTTGTAAATAATAACGTGAATCAAACATAAAATAATTGTGCGTGAGTAAAAACGTGACTGATTCCAATAGAAAAGTGCTCAAAGTGACTGATAAATCTGATAAAGGTATCTTTGGGTGCTGTGGATGCCACAAAGCGATCAGGAAGTCAGTCTTTGCCCCATATATAGACTCTAAGAGACCTTAAAAAATAAGACTGGAAATAGTGCAGTCTGATGATAAGACCACAAGGGCCCCTCCTTTATCCGCCTTTTAAAATATTATCCTCTGGTCCCGTTTAAGAACCTCCAACTGTTTAACTTCTGAAATAGTAAGGTTATTATACCCAACACTTGAAAAAGAAAAACCCTTATTCAATAGACGAATATCACGTTCTACCAGTTTTTCAAAGGTCGTAATATACGGACCCCTTTGAGAACTGGGACAAAAAATAGATTTTTTCCTTAACCCAGAATCATGGTCCCCAAAGAATGATTGCATAGATGTACTAATCGGTTCTCCCTGTTGCTCCACGATATCCTCCATATCAGATAGGAGACAATGATCTCTAAAATCAAACATTACATTATCACCGTTATTCACATTCTCAGTCATTGAAACATCCATATTAATATCAGATGATGTCCGTTTTCCCTGTAAAGCAAAAAAAAAATTTAGGGATAATTTCCGAGTGAACTTCTGCAAATCAATAACAGTCCCAAACAATTGAAAGTTTCCAGTTGGAGCAAACCCTAACCCCCGATTAAGTAGGGATAACTGATCGACAGTCAATTCAATCCCTGAGAGATTGATCACATTATCCATTGATTCATTCAAGTGTATTTTTTCCTTTTCGTTCTGCCCCTTGTTTCCCCGTTTCCTCTTTGATCTTCGTGTTCTATTAAGTTTTTTGAACTACTATTGGAAACAGATTTTGAATCCGATTTAAGCGGTCTGGAAAACATCAAGGCAGTAGAGTTAGATGGTTTAGGATCTAGTCTATGGGTATCCGTGTATTCCCTCCCATAGTCAGCTGACCTATCAAATTATACTGAATGTGATCTGGCTTCGTTCTCAGATTGGTCAGAATCGAAGCTTGATGTATCTACCCTTCTATTTTTTAATATGGATTTATTGGGTGTACGATTATCTCCTCCCTTGTCATAGTATTTCTTAGATGTTCTGGGTCGTGACCCTTCCCTCTGCGGTGGTTTTTGCCAGCAATAAATATGACCCCTACTGTAATCAGCTTTATCTCTCTCATATTTAATTTTTTTCTTTTCACTTATACCTTCCTCAATTAAATCAAGGTTCTCTAGAAGGGTAACATCATTCTTAATAAATTGATCCCTTGATTCAAAGGGTTTCAATTTATTCTGAAAAGCAGTAATCTCTACATTTAGCACATCTTTTTCATGAATTTTCTGTTGAATAATTAACTCCATCAATCTGATCAAGCACTGATCTAAGATCTTTATCCAGTCTTGTTCAAACTGTCTGTTGACAAAACCAAATGTCGGAACTTTCTTGACACGAAGACCTCTGGGGATCCTATTGGTGTTGATATAATTTTCCAAAGTAGTGATATCCCACCAGAGTTTTATGTCTTGGACCAATAATTTTTCTAATCTCACAAAGTGAGATACTGATATTGTTAAAGCATTTGAATATGCAGACTCTCTTGATAGAGAGGAGATTATTAAGTCTAAAACACACAATAAGAAAAAGAAGCGATACAATTATGAGGGTGATTCAATGTGTCCATCCTTTATTTCAGTTTATAGTAGACAATCTAAAGCGATTAAGGAAATATTTTAGAAACATTGGAAAATACTTACCTTAGATAAGGATATCGCATCCCTAATACAGGGGGGACCGAGGTTTATTTATAAAAAAACAAAAACTTTAGGTTCTCATCTCTCACCGAGTCTATTTAATGCTAAATCATATAGATCAGAACTAAGTAATATACCAAGAGGTTTCTTCCCCTGTGGGCGGTGCTCAGTTTGCAAATATGCCAGACCCATCAAAAATATTCCTACTTGTGAGGGCAACCATCGCATTGGTAACTTTATGAATTGTCATACCAGCTACACTGGCGACACACTTTATTCGAGCTCGGCTAGTCCCACGAATTCGGGTATACCCGGGTGTATTGAGGTTTGTGACTGTTTTCTGCCCGAGTATATTGGGTTATTTTCTAGGCAGGGATTGAAGCATTTTATTCCCCCTGGCTGCAATACTGCACAGTATATATATATATACTGCATTACAATTCATGAATTTATGCCATCTGGTAGACACGCGAAGCATTGCAGCCTATTAAATCCTAATCATTATCATTTAACAAATCAGCCGCCCATCAGCCAGGCATGAACCCAGGCTGGGAAGGCAAACGCAACGGGGCTTGTCAGAGGTGAGGAGCGGCGCATTCCAGGTATCTGCCAGGTACATACCAGGTATTTGCTCGAATAAAGTGTGTCGGTGCAGTACGTGATTTATCACTTACAAATTGGATGTGAAATGTCTTACATTGGTCGGACCATCAGGCCTGTGAGAGTAAGGGTTCAGGAACACATTAGACACATTCTAAAGAAAGACTTGTTACGTCCAGTGTCACGGCACTTTTCAATGTGCAGTCTGGGGGATATTTCCCAATTTTCTTTTTCAGCTCTGAAACACGTCGGCATCCATCCTAGAGGGGGAGATAGAATAAACAAACTGAATGCAAGGGAAATGTATTGGATTCATGCTATGAATACGTTGCATCCCACTGGGATTAATGTGGAGTGGGATCTCAAGCACTTTTTAGTTGGATTTATTATTTATTGTTTATATATATTGTTTAATATAATTGATGTTCTTTAATAAATATAATATATCATTAACATATATATTCTTTAGTAGTAGTTTCTATAGTAGTAGTTGTGATTCACGGTGTACTCACCATTAATCTGTCCTATGTGGTTTTCTTCACTTATTCGTTATTAATAAATTGTTACATTAATGATTATTTTGTGGGGATTTGTATAGTTTGATGTATAATATTTATGTATCCTATATCAGTTCACCATCTGTATACTTATGTTAGTTTCATGGTTGCACATACTATTGTTAGGGTTATGTTGTTATTATTATTATTATTTTTGGGTTATTTATCCATATATCTATTAATTATATGAATTGATTTATTTACTTATTGGACTAGGTTAATAGCATTTTTTTAAATATGAACCTATATACTCTATATATTCCATAGCTAGTTAGCAGTGATACTATTTACTTATAACTTTGTATGTATTGATTATTTGTTGTGATATTGCTAATGTGTCATTGTATATTATGTATATGTTGCTGATTCTGCTACATTGTTACTGGTAACTGTTTTGTACATGGTTTTATTATGTATTTAGACGGCAGTATGGAGAATTGTTTTTAATCTTTTTTGTGTCTTTTAATAATGCATTAGAGTGTCTGTAGTGATGTCTTCTAAGTGATGTCTGTAGTGATGTCTTCTAAGTGAGTACTATTGAGGGGGTTAACAAGGGGTATTCCTTTCAGAGTTTGATTGGCTAATTATTCACCTGGTGAGTAAACATTCTATTCAATTTGATCCACCCTATAGCAATCTATGTCTCACTATATAAGCATCATTGCGGGCAGTGCCAGGTACTCTTTGACAATGTCCCTATCTGTGGACGAAACGTGTCAGAGTTTTCTCTGTAGCAGTTTACTTTCCCGTGTATATCACTCATTAAATACAACCTTTTAACCTCATAGTGTGTGGATTCTCGATTTCATACCCAGACGGCAGCAGTGAACCGCCTGACTACCCTTTCCTGTTTACTTTATCTTGGCTGGAGCACGCGTCGCCGCACTTCCGGATCAGAGGAGCTCCCTGTCAGCATTGGCGTCTGGACTCGGCGTGTCAAGATTGTGTATAATAACCCCCTTCTCCCCCCAGTCGGGATTCCTACTGTGTGTGACACCGAGTTTGTGAGGGCAGTGGCGGAGGATCGCGGTGAGTCATAAGCCATATATAGTTTCCTAACAGGAGACACGGCTTTACCGCATTTCTATATCCTCCCTACCACATCATAGCCCCATCCCGTGGCTTAGTCACGAGCATACGGTGCTTAAGGGTTTCACATTACCTCATATTTTTATCAGTGGGACGCTGAACGGGAATGCTTTCATGTGATTATCTACCCATTGGAATTCTTTTGGATTTACTGTAGAGCTTATGTGTGTGCAATTTTGGTAGCATCGGTCATACCTTGGAGCAATTCTGGGACATTTTATATCCATTAAAGAGGATGTACAGAAAATGTTGAACCTTGGCATAATCGAGGAATTGTTCAGTAACTGGTTTAGTTCTATCGTACTGGTTCCTTAAACCGGATGGCTCGATCAGGTTCTGCAATGATTTTAGGAAACTAAATGCAGTCCCCAAATTTGATACGTACCCTATGCCACAGGTGGGTGAACTGATAGACAGGGTAGGTGATGCCCGATACTTAACCACCCTCGATCTGACTAATGGGTATGGCAGGTACCTCTAAAACAGGCCGCTAAGGAAAAAACAGCGTTTTCCACACCAGGTGGGCTATACCAATTGAAGGTCCTACCCTTCATTCTACATGGGGCTCCGGCAACCTATCAGAGGTTGATGTACTGGGTGTTAAAGCCCCATATGATGTGATCATTCCCAGTTATGACTGGGACTCTCACCTGAAAAAGGTACAGGTAGTTCTAGACTCCCTGAAGGAAGCTGGTCTGATGGCAAACTCTGATAAGTGTGCCATCGGTTTAGAAGAGACCAAGTACTTGGGGTATACGGTTGGTAGAGGGCTTGGGAATCTGCAGGTTGCAAAGCTGAAGATGATTAGGGAGTGGCCGAGACCACTAACTAAGAAACAGGTTAAAGCCTTCCTTGGCCTGGCCAGTTACTACCGTCACTTTATACAGTATCAGACTTTGCCACCCTCTCAACCCTCTGTCTGACCTAACGAAAGGGAAAAGTTCAGTCATGGTGAAGTGGTCTGACCAGCCAAAGAAAGCTTTTCAAAGCTTAAAGGATGCCTTATGTGCCCATCCCATCCTGATCACCTCGGACTTCACCAGGGAATTTCAGGTTCAGTGAGATGCTTCCAATGTAGGGATAGGATGGCCCTGTCACAAAGAGTCAGAGTGGAGGAACACCCCATCATATATATTAGCTGAAAGCTAACTGTCCATGAGAAGAGATATGCCATAGTTGAAAAAGAGGGCTTGGCCATCAAATGGGCGTTGGAAACTCTGAAATATTATTTATTAGGGAGAAAATGTACCCTAATAACGGATCATGCACCTTTGAAGTATATGCAGCAAAATAAAGAGGGGAAATGCTTGTGTAACTCGCTGGTTCTTGAGACTCCAGGGGTTTCAATTCATGGTTGCACAGGCCAGGCTCCAGGCATGGAAACGCCGACGCATTGTCCCAGTTATACACCTCCCTATGTATGAGTGCTCACCTGTTGACCATTGAGTATAAGGGGGGGGCGTATGTGATGTGCTGAAGCAGAAGGTGTTTGAGGTGAGGTACATAGGACCCAGCACCTTCCAGGGTGTGTTCCCTTCCCTCACACCTGAGCCTTAATTAATCAGGCACCATGTAAAAGGCAGCCCAGACACTTTCCTGTGCTTCTGCTAAGGCTGTGATGATCTGAAGGACATACACAGACAGCCCTGTGAGAGATTGCAAAAGGAGCTACTGACTGTCCACATGTACAGGGTGCAAGGTGGGGAAACAGTTTAGCTCTCCCACATTTAGTCAGCGACTAAGATGTATTAGTCAGCACTCCCCGAAGTGGAGTTAGGTTTGTTTATTAATGTTTTGTTCCTGATTTGTACCCTGTAAATAAACCTCCTGTGCACCAAACTCTAAGTTTCCTGCCTTTGATCTGGGACATAAGATTCTACGCTGTGGCGACATCACAATATATATATATTCAGTATATATATATATATATATAAATAAATATTTCCTCTTTCTCTGTGTGATATTGGAGGACACATACTTTTCAATCTTCCTATTTTCACATCTGAATTCCATTTAGTTATTAAAGTGGAACTTTATGTTTTACAAAAACATCTAGTTCAACATACAGTATGAACATTTGAAAAACCATCACAGCCTAGAATATATTTGTTCAGGAGCAATATCACTTTAGTAGTAAGTGAATCTAGATTCACCATTCAATTGACAAAGTGAAACACACTTCAAATTACTAAAGTGTATTTCCCAGTATAAGGTCACACAGGCAATGAGATGGAAGACTTTACAAAAAAACAACTGAGCAACAAAGAAAATTGACATATCAAGATCAATAGTGGAGATATTGAGGCATGGTTGGGACCCAGAAGAAAGACAAAGCATCAAAGGGAAAAAATGGTTATGGCAAAAGGAATGAAGATGGAGGCAGATTGGTAGAATTTGCATAATGTGAACACTCCCATATTATAAATGCATTCTTCTTGAAAAATCCAAATAGAAAATTATTTTTAAAACCATTTTTATTCATAGTGTACATGTGCAGGGGGTCTCCGGAGCTGAACCGCATTGGTTTCAGGTCCGGGGACCCCCTGCTTCGCGAGATACAGGACCCTTTATGAGGTGCCGGTATCCCAAATGCCAATCCAAAGTCTCAAATGCCACTTTAAACATTGCATTTACATTGTATACATGCTGCATAAAATGTAAGCTACATGTAGACGCTGCAAATCAATGTTAACAATACAATATTTCAAATAAAATAGCATTACATCAAAAGAAGTAGGAAAGGTAGTCCCAAAGGGTCCAATAGCGCCTTTGGGACTACCTTTCCTGTACACAAGTTTGGCGTGATGCACCCACTCATCTGGGACAGAGCAGTGTTGCAAGAGGGAGACTTCACAACAATCATTGGCTGATTTGGTATGTACCTTTGGTTTCGCTGGAGGCTTATTTAGGACCTTTATGGTATATATGAAGATCTGAGTTAGCCGTCCAGTGTTTCCTGTACATTTATACCTATGTTTATATTGCCTCACTGAGTCTCCCAAGCACTAATATATGCACTAAAGGAAAAATCCTGGATTACAACTTAACACTTTGAAATACGTGTTTATATCCTTGGAACAGCTGAGACCTGACTCTGGGATAATATCCCTTACCGAACAATCATCAAAAGAAGTATACTATGTAATCTAATATAGTCACCATCAATCAATTAACACACATGAATTACATCCCAAAACAATTAAAATAGCATCCATACCAATTACACAATTAACTATAGCAACCGTTAAAGAGAACAAGTTACCATCTTACAAAATAGGACAGCAACAATTACAATATACTAAAGCAAGCCTCACAATTACCTAAAGTACAGCATAGAAGCCCAAAAATTACATCTATCTAATTATAAAATACATTGAACACACATCTATGCATAGCAGCATAGCCACAATCATTTAAAATAGTGCAAAGCAAGCTTTTAAAACAATATCATTTCTTACCCTGTATGTATATATCTCTCTAGACATACATACATACATACATACATACATACAGTGGCAAGAAATGATGTACAATAAAAAAAAAACACATGTAAAAAGCAACAAGAAACACAGTTACATTACATACATTTCTTTAGTTCACTTACCATTACTTGACCCACTCACCGACTCCCGTTGAACAGCTTACTCACGAACCAATCCACGAACAGGATAGAAATAGACTCTTGCTGCAGAGTGAAGCAAGGCATATTTTTGAGCTCAGGACAATGGCACCTTTTGACCTAAACGAGGACCTTTACTTAGGGTGTTTTTTGTGATCTTTGAATTTTTAATGAATTTTTGATAACCATTTTTGTACTAGTTGTCTTTTTCCTTTTTTCTTTTTTCTTGTTGTTTCATTGTGTGGTCCTTGTTATGTTTCCCTCACATGGTCATTCCTAGGTGATGGTATATGCACTGAGTTTGGTTTTGATTGCTCATCTCTGGGGCGGTGACATGTTGTATTGTTGCATAGGATATTGTAGTGTGGGAAAAAAAAACATGAAAGCATTATGTTGTCTAGATGGAGTCAGTTAAAAAATGTTTGTGATTGATTCAGGTTATGACTTCATTTATATTTGCTAATATTTATCCATCAGTTACATGCTTAACATTTGCAGTCCCTATGCCCCGTGGTCAAATTATTTTCAACTATATTTATAGACCCTCCAGTACATCACTAATCCTGTTTCAGACTAACAGCTATTGAAATTATAGCAATAAGTTTTGTTTGAGCATTCTTAATACTTAGTGTAAAATTATATGTATTTCACAATATGTTTACACCTGTGTCTTTACTGTATTATGTAGCTCTAATGCTGGAACAGCTCACCATCTTTTCATGCATTTGCTCACTGTTTGATAGTATTGTGGATGTCAGGGCCACACTTGGTGGGCATCATGCCCCTAGTGTATCACTGCACAAAACGCATACGGTCAGCATTTGCTGGGCAATGCGTTTGCAATGCTGCCCCAGCCGTTACTGGCCTCTTTAACGGATTGCGCATGCGCAATGGTATTTTTCTTACAGTTCTGTACTATACCAATGTAGCACATGCGCGCTGGTGTGTGCTGCGAGAATAGATACAAATTCAGCCCGCTTTACTCTACATGCATCCATAATACATTACAGGGTACTGTGTGTAGTGCGCATGCGCGCGACACGTAAGGGTTTGGAGTCAGACCATGCGGGCTTCCGTATTCAGTAAGGGGAAGTTCTATCCCTATCTCCAAGATGGTGGTGCATTCCAGCATGCATTTGCGGTTCACAGAGCACACAGCTGCACGTTTTTTTCGTGGGCAATTATGTTCACACACGGGTGAGTCAGTTTATGTTTGGATACATGTGGGTATATAAGGGGGTTCACTGGCATTTACACATTGCACGTCCCTGAGGAAGGTCACTCTTTGATGACCAAAACGTTGGATGTGGTGCCATGTTAATTTGAATACAGTTCTTCTGGATTTCCTTGGCTGTGTGCTGTCTCGTTTTTTCCCGGACTCCCATCTGGTAAAATCTATCTGTGTATATGTGCATATGGGACAAGCATCAGCGTATTTTTCTGTTTACAGTGTGCCAACTGAGTTTCTATTTTTTCATATGTATATATATATGTATATATCTTTTTTGTTTCTTTTATTTTTATTTTATTTTATCATGTTGAAGCCACTGTACAAAGGAATGTGTGAAGGGTGGGTATGTGGCCAGGATGGCTTAACCCCTTAATTACCTTTGCGGTTAGTACCCGATAAGGTGATCAAGGGGTTCATTGATATGTGAATGTCATTGCAATGTATTGGCTATGTATTATTTTGGCAACGGACCACAAGGATGATGCTGGCGACGGGGCCTTCTTATTGAAGAGGTCAGTAGAATTTTCTTTATTTTACTATGCTAGTTAATGTGTTTAATAATGGCCAAATTATGTATTATCCCTATCTGGATAATAGTTATTTGGCACATTATTGTACTGTATGTGGTGGGGTGGGGGAGGGGGTATTGGCCCCAAGGGTATGTGGTAGGACTCCCTTGTGGGTAGTGGGTGAGGGTGGTTAGGCCTCAGGGGGTGGGGGTGTAGTGGGGGAGGGTATGTGGCTGATGATGGTTTAACCCCTTAATGACTGTAGCGGTTAATAACCGCTATGGTGATTAAGGGGTTAGGGGACATTACATTGGATGTTTTTATTCTTGTGTCTGTTTTGCAGAAGCGGATGGGGCATTAGCAGGAGGAAAATGAGGATGGCCTTCATCGTGGCAGCCGGACATGGGTGAGTGCTACATGTATTTAATGTTTTTATTGTTCTGTATGTATTTTAAATGGACACATGCACTATTATCCATTTGTGGATAATAGTCATTGTGCCCATTACTATACTGTATGTTAGTGGGGTATAGGTGTTTTTGGTGTAATATATATATATATATATATATATATATATATATATATATATATATTTATTTAGTTAGTGTTGGGCTGTTTTGTGTGTTTTCTTTTTATTGTGGGTAGCGGGGGTGGGTGAAGGGGGTATTAGCCCTAACGGTGGTTTGTTTAGGGCTTGCGGGTGGGTAGTGGGAGGGTTTAACCCCTTCATGACCGTAGCGGGTATTAACTGCTACGGTCGTGAAGGGGTTAAGCGCACCCGCAACCCCCCGCAAGCCCTAAACAAACAACAAGGGTCAAATACCCCCTTCACCCACCCCCGCTACCCACAATAAACCTGGCACGGCTGTTTAACCCCTTCATTGCCTTAGCGGTTAGCCGCTAAGGTAATGAAGTGGCCTTTAAATGCATTTTTCCTGCCTCGGATGCATGCCGGGGGGGTCCGGTGCTGGTATTAATGGTATCAGCTCTGGAGACCACCGGCATCAATAACAGTCAGGAAAAAGAGCAGACATTTTTCGAAGTGCCGATCCGCCACTCATCAGCAGCCTCTCACCATCAACTTGCCAACTTTTTCTTGCGTGGCTGATTCGCCATAAAAAGGCCATTCTAGTGTGATGAATAGCTCCGCTAAGCTACTCGCCACTACTAGAATACAGCATGGTGGAAAATGTTTCTATTTTAGGCGGAAAGTGCCTTCTCGCCTCGCCACCGGCGGAAAAAAAAACCGCCAACAAAACTGGCGTTTTTTTTTATTCTCGCCACTTTCTCGCCCCTTACTGAATAGTGGTAGCCCTTTTTGGCGGGAAAGTGGCGAGAATTGCCTTTCTGCTGCTTACTGCATGATACCCTATGTATACATAAACTGGTGAGATATGCACTTACTTCTAAGTGCCTGTTCCCAGGCACGTAAAGGTTTCTTTTGTAGCTTGAAAAAACGGGTATAAGCAGAAATCTCTTGTTGATTAAAGGTCCAATTTTATGAAAAAACATCTTGCTATAGGCGAGCTGGTGTCCCTTTACCATTTACTCAGTGTTAAACCTGCCTATGTTTTTACATAAAATTGGACCTTTATCAACAAGAGATTTCTGCTTATACCCGTTTTCTCAAGCTACAAAAGAAACCTTTACGTGCCTAGGTACAAGCACTTAGAAGTAAGTGCATATTTCAACATGTAAATGAGACTGGCAAAGCAAATATGGAATCAAAATATGTTAAACATCAAAAACCAAATGCCTTTATTCTCTAATGGGCTACATTTCACTGGGTTTAACAATCTTCAGGGAGAAAGAAGAGGGTTCTAAAAACCCTATTAGGTTAAACAAACAGCGGTCAATCTCAACCTCAATCTGGCTACCTACTGTACAACTGTCAGACTAAGCAACACTGCAAGAACTGGAAGACAAGCTTGAAAAGATTAAATTGAGTATTGTTGTCCTAAGCAAAGTAAGAAGAAAATATAATGGCATTGTTGAGCTGAAAATCCATGACATAATCCAGAAAAGGAATAGCAAAAAAAAAAAACAATGATGTACCAGGACTCTTCCCAGAAGAAGTGGCAAAGGCAATACAATTCATGAACAATGGGAAAGCTCCCGGGGAAGATGGAATTACAATTGAAAGAAACTGTGAAAAAGTCGAGAAGATTCTTGCAAAATTCTTTACTTGCTGTATTAAAAACAGAACAGTTCCAAAACAATGGAGCAATGCCCTGGTGCTCCTCATCCAAAAGAAAGGAAACAAAGAAGACCTCAAGATCTGCAGACCAATCAGTCTATTTCCAACCACACAAGATTTTCCTGACAACCACCAAGACACATGTATTCTGTAAACCTATTGCTGGATAATTTTCCAACATAAAAAAGGTGTTGATATTGATCAGCCTGCTGAATCCGCAAAGAAAGGATGAATACAAGGATTAAACAAGGACAAAAAAATGACTGTATTAAAAACGGCAATAATTTCATTTTCTGTCATTAGTTTCATTCACTGATCAGTCCAGCCCACAGTCCTCTGATGCCATAAAAGTCCATTGAGTGTGCCTTTCACAGCCTTAAATTTTATAGTGCTACCTAAATTCATCTAAAAAGGCTCCCCTCAAATTGTTAGGAATAGCCTTCTAATCCCTGATGACATCAAAGTTTACATGGTTGGCCACTTGGCATAATGTTCAAAAGTCACATGGTGTTGGAAGATTCACTGGACAAATTGACTCAGCTGTCTTCTGCTGTATGAAACACAGCCTTGAAAAGTCCCCTCTGGTATAATTAAAAGCGGGAAGTCCACTAGTTCCCCATGCATAGTTAAACTGATGCTTCTCTGTCTCTGTGGTGCTACAGGTGTGCTTTGGAAGACAGGCACAGGTAACTTCTCTGGGATTCCACTTTCCTGCAGTTCAGCGCCTCTAGCATAGGAGTTCAAAGCCACAGTTATCATCTCTGTTTGACTTGTTGTGTGTGCTTCCTACCATCTGGGTGTTGCATACAGGGACATCGGGGGAAAGAGGTTTCCTCTAGATGTCTTCCTCTCTCTTGTTGCTGTGTGCCTAGAATTGAATAGAGACGCACCCTCTCCAAAAAAGGTACATTTGTCTTTGTATTGTGTTCAGTCTCTGCTCCAGATGTGATAACAGGGCATGATCAATGGCAGGTGTAGCCATAGGTGTATATGTATCTTGCATACTGTAGCGGCATTCCCAATTGTCCATTACAAATTCTCTTGACATTTGCAAACTGGACTGATCAAGGCACCATTTACACCTAAGCTAGAAAAACGACTCTTATGGCACTTCACTAATATGGATAATGTCACAAAAATAAGTGTGTGAGTTCAAACCCAACGTCAGCTGGCAAACAGGGAAATCTACTTTGCTGTGGGATTCTTCTCCGTGGATCGTGGTAGTGTTACACAGGAAAGGGAATAGACAACAGTGCAAACATAGTGCATTACCTCATAATATAGGTTGAAATGTGTACCACATGTGCTGTACAATTAAAATAGGAAAACAATATATGGGAACTTCCTTGGGAGGTATTATCAAATCACCAAATATAAGGTACACTCTGATAGGAGGACATAGTATAAAAATGTTTTAATAAAAACTAAATGGATGGATATGGTTAAAAAAAAAAAAAATCATTATGGCAAAGATGTTGGCTTCTTGACATCAAATGACGGTAGGATTCCAATTTTAACCCACCGTCATTTGATGTCAACAAGCAAACGTCTTTGCCATACTGGTTATTTTCAGGTTTTAACCTTGTCCATCCTTTTGTTTTTATTTACTTAAACATGTTGTACTCTGTCCTCCTAGCCCATTGTTTAGTCCTATCAGGGAGTCCCTTATTTTTGGTGATTTGATTATACCTCCCAAGGAAGTTCCCATATATATTTATTTCCCATATGAATTGTATAGAACTCAACACAACCTCAGCGCTAATACAACCTTAGTCCGAGCATTGTGCATACTGTACAATTAAACACACTTGGTGCTGATTGAACTATAGCAGTATACTAAATGTATGTTATATAGAGATAGGGGATAATAGAGCCCCTTATAGTTTGTTAAAATATAAAGTACACAAATTCAGCTAGCACTCATGCCAATCGGAACAGAAAATATAAAATATATAATGTGTGAAATAGGATATTGATACCCCAGTAATATGGCACATCAATATACTGTATATACATTGTCTTAATTTACCAAAATATATAGATACAGTACATTATATAAAGAGTCGAGTCCAGTCAATATATGGGTAATGCTGCTTCTTTTTCCAGATCCAGATCGGGGGTTGGACTTCCAGGGGGGAAAGAACATCAGTCGAATTCCAGCCCCCTATTGACGGCATGTGTACGCAATGCACTGAAATCACGAGACACATGACGTGGAAGTGATACTGCACCGGTTACCAAGGGAAGGTAACAGAGACTGAGAGGGATCACCTTGCAGGAGAACGAGGACACTGTGGCTGTTCTGGTGGATACTTCAACACAGATCATCTCACATATTGATGTGCCCTATACCTACTTATGTCTGTAAGTGTTTTAACCATTTTTTCATCACATTAAATTGACCAAGCTACACTTATGGGTTTTGCGTTTTTTTCTTTTTTTTGTTTATTGTGCATACAAGTAACTGTTACAAAACCAATTTCTGAAATGTCCAGTGTCCTGCAGCCTAGAAAATTTGAAGGATTGTCCAAAAAAAATCCTTCTTGATGACCATGCGAAGAGGAAAGTCCTCTTTGGCGCTGGAACTCCGGATAGCGGTACCGGTGCTCTCCTGTGGATATGGGCATGATTTGCTACTATAGCAATAAATAATGAAGCAAATAAAACAGGGTCAAAATAAAACACATTACATAGAAAAATAAATACATTACAAATGCCAATAAACCAATTAATTGGCACAGTGGTACATCATGGCCATACAAAATGGGCTTAATTTACCACTATAACAGCCAATGGTCAACCTGATAAAAAAAACACCAACATATCCAATTGAATCAAAACAATCACCAAATAAACCACAATAAACAAGTAAACACAACAAAATTACCAACAATCAATAAAGAAAATACTAAATAAGTACCGGAATTTAACTTTCAAACACTAAAAGAAATCAATTAATAAAAGAAAA
Source organism: Ascaphus truei (assembly GCF_040206685.1). Classification (NCBI taxonomy): domain Eukaryota; kingdom Metazoa; phylum Chordata; class Amphibia; order Anura; family Ascaphidae; genus Ascaphus; species Ascaphus truei. Next base: position 62,161,605 of record NC_134486.1, read on the forward strand.
CTCCAAATAAAACTCCAAATAAACACCATTATTAAAAAGCAAACAACAAAAAAGTAACAGAAATAAACAATTGAAAAGACCACCAAAAGTTCCCATCATTAAAAATCTTAATACCAAAAAAATAGCCGAAATTATAAAAAGCAGAGAACCAAAATACAATTATAAGAGATAAAGCAAGCATTTGCCAAAAAAAGCATTGCTTGTCACAAAGGGGCATACTGTACATAAATACATTTGGCAATCAATGGGCAATAAAAAAAAAATATACAATGAAAAAAAACTGAAAAATAAAGATAACATACATTCAATGTTTTTTCTTACCTTTTAGATGTCTTCACCCTCCGATTCTAGGGGTCTCAGCAAGGTCTTGAACAAATCCACGATCCAAAACAGCAACAGGCCTCAGGTAAAGTTCAAAGTCCTTTTCGTCTTTATTTTCTTATTTCTTTTTTTTTATCTTCATCTGTTAATTGTAATCCATTTGGAGTTCTTCTTCTTCTAAACATGTAAAGGTAAGAAAAAACATTGAATGTACAGTATGTTCTTCTTCTTCTTCTTCTTCTTCTTCTTCTTCTTCTTCTTCTTCTTCTTCTTCTTCTTCTATGTGATGTCACATTTGAATGAGAAATGTTTGTATTGTATGTCTTTGTATAGCGCCATTAATGTACATAGCGCTTCACAGTAGTAATACACGTGGTAATCATATAAATAACAAATAATATAAATAACAGGTCATATGAATAAGTGCTTCAGACATAAACGTAACATTTAGGAAGAGGACTCCCTCCTCCGAGGAGCTTACAAACTAATTGGTATGTAGGAGGAACGTACAGAAGGAGGGCATTTTGGTAAGTGCTTCTGCAGGGGGCCAAGCTTTGTGTATCATGTGTCTAGTAATATCTACGGTGCTACTCATATTCTTCTTTAAGCAAGTGTGTCTTAAGGTGGGTCTTAAAGGTGGATAGAGAGGGTGCTAGTCGGGTATTGAGGGGAAGGGCATTCCAGAGGTGTGGGGCAGTCAGTGAGAAAGGTTTAAGGTGGGAGATGGCTTTAGATGCAAATGGGGTAGAGAGAAGACATCCTTGAGAATAACGCAAGAGTCGGGATGGTTCATAGCTAGAAATTAGGGATGAGATATACAGTAAGGAGGGGCAGAAGAGTGTAAAGCTTTAAAAGTGAGGAGGAGAATTGCATGTGTGATACAAGATTTGATTGGAAGCCCGGAGAGGGATTTCAGCAGGGGAGACACGGAGACAGATTTAGGAAAGAGTAGAGCGATTCTGGCAGCAGCATTTAGGATAGATTGTAGGGAAGACAGGTGAGAGGCAGGAAGGCCGGACAGCAGGAGGTTACAGTAGTCGAGACGGAGATAATGAGGGCCTGAGTCAGAGATTTTGCAGGCGAGCAACAGAGGAAAGGGCGTATCTTTGTAATATTGCAGAGGAAAAAGCAACAGGTTTTAGAGATGTTTTAAATGTGAGAGGAGAATGTGAGAGAGGAGTCGAGTGTGACCCCAAGGCAGCATGCTTGGGCTACTATGTGAATGATGATACTTCCAACAGTAATATGGAAGGAGGTAGTAACGCCAGGTTTGGGAGGAAGTATGAGGAGCTCTGTTTTTGTCATGTTAAGTTTAAGTCGGCGGAGGGCCATCCAGGATGATATCATAGAGAGGCATTCCAAAACTTTGGTCTGTACAGCAGGTGTAAGGTCAGGGGTTGAAAAGTAAATTTGTGTATCGTCAGCATAGAGGTGATATTTAAACCCAAGGGATGTGATTAGATCACCTAGAGAAAGTGTGTACAGAGAAAAGAGAAGAGGTCCCAGGACAGAACCCTGCGGCACTCACACAGAGAGATCTATGGAGGAAGAGAAGGTGTTAGCAGAAGAGACACTGAAAGTACAATGGGAGAGTTAAGAGGAGATCCAGGATAGAGCTATGTTATGAATTCCAAGAGTATGGACAATGTGAAGGAGAAGAGGGTGGTCCACAGTGTCAAATGCTGCAGAGAGGTCGAGTAATATGAGCACAGTGTAATGACCTCTGTCTTTGGCAGCTTGGAGATCATTAGTTATTTTAGTGAGAGCTGTTTCAGTCGAGTGAGCAATGCGGAAGCCAGATTGTAGAGGGTCTAGAAGAGAATGGGTGTTGAGAAAGGGGAGCAAGCGAGAGAATACAAGACGTTCAAAGAGTTTGGAGGCAAAAGGCAGGCGGGAGACAGGTCAATAGTTGGAAAGACAGGTAGGGTCAAGCTTGCTGTTTTTGAGTAATGGTATATTGGTTGCATGTTTGAAGGAGGAGGGAAAGGTACCAGAATAGAGGGAGGTGTTAAATATGTGTGTGTGCATAGGGATTATAATAGGAACAAGATGTTTTAAGAGATGGGAAGGAATGGGGTCAAATGGTTCCCACGCCATCTGATTGGCAGGTATAACAATGTGACAATTTTTTTTGATGTGACATCATGTAAAGGGAATGAAGCCAGCCAATCAGAATGGCGTATCCGGGGCCTATGGGGCAAAGCTAGGTGTAGTCAAGTAAAGCACTGCTCCCTGGATACTACCTCTCTAGTTGCCTCCTGGTCTTTTGACTGGTGTGGTCCCTCTAAAGTGTGCCAATTGTATCTTTCACTGCCTCCGAGGATCCTGCAGTCCTATTGACTGTAGTTGCCCCACCTGTCTCGCAGCCTATCAGGTTGCTGGGACTTGTAGTCCCATAGTACATAGTGTGGAGCCACTGCAAAGACCGCCGCACTTTGGGACCCTCTGCGCATACACGAGACTTCTATTTCGCATGCGCCAAAACAAGCTGGCTGCCGCCTCTGCTATGAGCACAAGAGTGCTCCCTGCACTAATGCCGGTCTTCCTGAGCTCCAGTGGCACCCTGCATCTCTGCAGTGCAACGGAGGCAAGAAGGAGCCCCGATTGCTTCTGCAGCCATTTGTGGCGAGAGGGGTTAACCAGGCCAAAAATTAAGGCATTATACACGGCTGATTAACCCTAAACCCTGTTGGGAGTGAAGGGGTTAACTGTATGTTCACCACACTGACATGTTTTCCCCTACACCACCGCTATTAACCCTAATCCCTGTTGGGACTCAAGGGGTTAAAATGTATTGTCCCTCGTAATATCATGTTTTCCCCTACACTATTATTTGTGTCCCTGTTTTGCAGCTCTAAAGCTAGCTGCAGGTACCGGATGTATGTGAAATGTGCTAATTGTATTTGCATCACTAGACGTGAGCTAGCAATCTAATTTTTGGATCCCAGGTAGCTGAACAGATACGACACACCTACATATTTGTTTTATATTGTTCATACAGGTAGAAACCACATATAAAAAATAAAGTGTGTTTCACTGCTGGCATGTGCCTTTGATCCCCGATCAAAGCACATTCAGTTAAGTGGCTAACACGCTTGGAAAGAGCTGGCACTCTAATTTTTGGAGTGCAGCTAAGTAAAAGGAAACCATACTGTAGGAGGACATGTGCAGAGGTACACAATGGAGACTGTTTTAAGGTGAAATCATAACAAGGCTTTATTGTGCCTGTCGCTTAAAACACAGCAAAAAAAACAACATAAGCGAAATAGTGAGCCAAACAAAGAAAACCTATCTCTGCTTTGGAGACTATCTACACATGTAGCTCAGCCCTCTCTGACTGGGTTGGTTAGCTAGGCTCTTTTCCAGCCCCAAATCATGGAGACATTTATCAATACACAGACCTAGATAATAGTCTTATATGAAAAAGTCTTATCTGTTAGCTGGGTCGATGTAGGGGAAGCTTCTCTGCTCTCCTGGATCCGCACCCTTGTGTGCACAGAAAATGTCAGGCTCCAGGTTAGAATCTTGTCCTCTTTGTCTTGTGGTCAGCTTGTCGCTCAAGACATCTGCCTTCCTTGGTTCAGCCCAGTTGTGGACTAAGGAATCTCTGCTCTGTCTCCAAACTTCAGCTCAGGTGTGAGCAAAGGAGTCTCACTTCATGTCTCAAAAGACAGGCTTTTCTAAGCAATCAGGCAGGTGGTGTTAGTTAATTGCCTACCTGCAGTTAACCACTACACTGCTGGATTAGAGGCACATTTGTGAACAGGGATAAGTCCCCTGTTACACATACACATACATAGAAGGTTTTATAATACTGTAGTAGCATAAGAAGAACATACTTTTATAAATAAACTGTATTGTACTGGTGTTTTTAAGCTTTTCCTGTCAGGAATGTATTAACATGTAAATATGTTAAGGGTACATGAGCTGAGGGCTTTTCATCTTTGGGCTTCAAAGGGCACCCTGCTAAGTTGGTGTCCCTGTGTCTATGAGAAATCCAAAGTTGAAAAGCCTCAGAGAGGCTAGGTGTTAAAGTGGCCAAGATATCCCTGAGTATCAGATCCTTGTACGCAGGCGGGGCCATTCACAATTGGTAGCCAAACCCCAGACTTACTGTCGCCAGGTAAGAAGTTGGACCCAGTATGCTAAGCAGCTTAGGTGTCAAGTTGACACATGCTCTGTGCAAACCAGGAAGGCACTTCTGCCCATGCTATGAACTACTACTGCACCGACACACTTTATTCGAGCAAATACCCGGTATGTACCTGGCAGATACCTGGAATGCGCCGCTCCTCACCTCTGACAAGCCCCGTTGCGTTTGCCTTCCCAGCCTGGGTACATGCCTGGCTGACGGGCGGCTGATCTGTTAAATGATAATGATTAGGATTTAATAGGCTGCAATGCTTCGCGTGTCTACCAGATGGCATAAATTCATGAATTGTAATGCAGTATATATATATGTACTGTGCAGTATTGCAGCCAGCGGGAATAAAATGCTTCAATCCCTGCTTGGAAAATACCTCAATGCACTCGGGCAGAAAACAGTCACAAACCTCAATACACCCGGGTATACCCGAATTCGTGGGACTAGCCGAGCTCGAATAAAGTGTGTCGCCAGTGTAGCAAGTCTGGGATAGGGGGAAAAAGTGTTCCCACGGAAGGGATTGGGTGTGTATATTAGGTATAGGACCCTTAACCCTATAAAGATGCCTGCAGCCCAGTCCCAGAGAGATTCATCTGATTTAACAACGATTTTACCAAGTTCTTGCGTCTGCGGTTCCGGAGTGTGAGGGTTTAATAATATCGTAACCAAGGATCATTCCCATCTTCTGGAATTCGTTAGAGATAAGGGTTCTCAAACGAACCCTGTAAGGACTGAACAAACTTTACCTGTTGGCAGAAATATAGGGCTGTCAAGTTGCGCCCCTAGCCATGAACTGCTACACGAATCATTGTGCGCTCCCACTTGCATGCGTGCAGTTGTGCCCAGAGACTTTGTTTCATTCCAAGGACAATTGATTTTGTTCCCCCATCCCAGTAAGTGTTTTATTAAGTGTATATTGTGAAGATGTGTGTGTTTGTCTGAAAATAAATAAATTACAATTTATTTTACTCATCTCGTGCTCAGTCCAGAATCCCGTTATTAATGTGTAGATAAGACCTGGTCTACCATGACACCGTTCCGCCCCCTTCCCCACCTGACACGGAGGCAAGGGGGCTCGGCTACACACCATTGTCCATATCTGGATAATAGTAATTTTGCCCATTACTGGACTGTATGTGTTCAAGGGGTTTGGTCTTTATAGCAGTGTATTGCACGTTTATTTTTTTGGTACAAGATTGTTACTGCAGGCCCCAGGACCCCCGTTGGACCCCTGTTGGACCCCTGGACACCCACAGAGACCACCCAAGTATCCCTGCACTCCCTTGGGACCCCGTGGACATCCACAGGGACCACCTGGAGGCCCCTAGACACCCATGGAGAATACCCAAGGACCCCCGTAACCTGGTGGGGTCCCCGGACACATGCAGGTATCCCCTTAGGACCCCCTAGACACCCATGGAGACCATCTGAGGACCCCCAGACACCCATGGGACCCCCAGACACCCACGGGGTCCTGCCCGCCTCTTGTATTAATGTGCAGGAAAAAAATGCTTTTATGCATGTCTCCATCTCTTTTGCATCAGCCTTTAGTTGGTGAAAAGAAAGGGTGAACTTTTATAGTACAATAAAGTTATCACTGTTTTGTGAATAGCAGTTACTGGAAAAAAACGGCTGGTTTGCCATTTTTTGGCCTATTGTATGCCTTTTTTTTCACTGACTGTTTATAGGTGATAAAAAGCTATGAAACAGCACTGTTATCACTGCTTTTGAATAGCAGAGCAGGCAGTGTCGTGCTATAAAGGCATTTATCGCACTGTAAACTCTTATCTTGGAATTTTTTTGGCATTTGCCTTTGTATTTGCCAAAACTTGATTTGCTGTGGTTTTAGATTTATTTAAAACGATTTGTGGGTTTATTTATAAAAAAAGAAATTAAAAAAAAATTAAACCATGGGTTAACTTCTCCGTTTTTTGGCATGTACTGTATTTCACCCAGATGTGAAAATCTGTTCCAAAGCTTGACTCGCAGTTCAAATCAAAAGACAGAATTCAAAAGTTTGGATTTTGCACCCATGAATGTTGCCATCCTTATTTATTACAGTATAGGCATACCCTGCATTAACGTACACAATGGGTCCAGAGCATGTATGTAAATTAAAAATTTACTTAAAGTGAAGCACTACCTTTTTTCAACTTATTGATGCATGTACTGTACTGCAATCATCATATACATGCATAACTAATGTAAATAACGCATTTGTAACAGGCTCTATAGTCTCCCCGCTTTTCAGGACGAGCAGACATTTTCTTATTGGGCGATATGTCCTTACTCGCGAGTGTACTTAAAGTGAGTGTCCTTAACTGTACAGGCATACCCCGGTTTAAGGACACTCACTTTAAGAACTTTAAGGACATATCTTAAGGACACGTTAAGGACATATTGCCCAATAGGCAAATGGCAGCATGCACATACACTGGCGACACGTTTTATTGAAGCACGGCTAGCACCGCAAGCCGGGGGATGCCCCGGCGTGCTAGCCGCACTCCCTCAGCATGCCGCGCATCACCGATGCGCGGTCACGCGTCATCGGGTGCCTGCGCCCCCTGCACGCGTGTCCAGGGCTCCCCGAGGGAGCCCTGGTGTCCCGCGATGTGGGGGATGGCGGCAGGGGGTTCCGGGGGACCCGGTGGACCCGGCAGTGGGAGGGAGAAAGTCCCGATCGGAGGGCGCTCCTCCGCTGCTTCGGCGCGCGCCCAGCACCCTCCGGCGCACGCCAGGTTACTGCTGCGGCCGAGAACGGGCAAATGCTCGAATAAACTCGGCCGCAGCAGTACGCCTGTCAGCACGTCCTGAACAGCAATACCGGCTCCCTACTGTACCTGTACCGAAGCTTTGCGCAAGCAGGGAGACTATAGGAACTGATGAAATCACTTGATGTGAAGAAACTAGTAGGGTGAATTGCTAGTGAGAGCAAGCAAACACCATACCTCTACATATGGGACTCAAAGACATTGATTCTGACAGCTTACTCCTCACGGTTCCTGTTTTGGCTTACCTGGTCTGTCACCCATTGCACATATGGATTGTTTCCGGAGGACACTAGGAGAAGTGACACAATACCTGAGTTCCTGCTGGACGGTGGCTCAGAGGGGTTTTGATCGTGCCCTGATCGTGTGCAGTGGAGAGGCATGTGAGCAGAGCACCAGAGTTCCTGTGTTTGGTGCATGAGTATTATTCATAAAATGCTCTTTTATTCGTGTTGTTTGTGAGTTTTAAATTGTTGGACTCTTTTTCGTATATTAAATGATATTATTTTACATATTGCACTAGGATCGGGCGCTCTCTTTTTTCGTTTCATATATATATAGTCTTTGAAGTTCTCTAGAGATCCAATGTGCTGGCACAGCACGAGAGATTATCACATAAAAGTGGTTAAAAAATGCACACATATGCCCGATGTTTCGGTTCCCAGGATGACCTTCTTCAGCCTTGAAGACTGACACACGTTAGAATAGTTAACACATTTCCCCTCCTTAAACATTTAATTATATATACATACAGCTACCTATGGTAACAGCGTCTCCATATTTGTTCTCTTATCTGCAGCCAAGACTAAAAGTTGAGTTAAGACCCAGATGTATAAGAATTTCCGCCCTGTGGTTTCCACCACTGGCGTGGCCAAAAGGTTCGTGGAGAATTGCAAGTAAAGGGTCTCCGATCTGAAAAGAAAGGTGAAGCAGAAGCAGGCTGAGAACTGTGAGCATGTCTCCAAGACGGGAGGAAAACACCACCAACATATCTGTGCCTGACTCCAATAGAGGAGCAGCTGAGCTCCATCCTGAGCCCAGAGGGAGTGTTCGGGTTGGCTGGGGACCGTGACATCAGGCACAGTGAGTCCAAGCTTGAACAAGTTGAGTACTATGACATGTATCAAGGTACAACGTTTATATGGCCCAATATCCTGATTCAAAGTCCTGGCTCAATACAATGTTCAATGATGTACTGTACTATTGCATACATCATAACATTCAAATATTCATGTTAACATTTAGGCAGTAGCTAGACAATGAAATGGACACTGAAGTTCTTTGATTACTGTATGTAACAGGTAATGTGATATGTTCACATAATAACATGTAAGTAACCACATTCTTATCTTTAATCTTAACTGTACACAGGTCCTTCAGCATCCCCGGAGCAAGGTGAGGCAATGGGCATGGCAGCTGGAGCCCCTGGAGCATCCTTAGCTACCTGTGGAGACATGAAGTCAGCACAGCACGGTCATCACTCAGGGCGACATCGTCAGAGCCCCTACCTGTAGAAAATTGGACATGTAATGTGATGCCATCATCAAAAAAAAATGTCATTGGGGTTTACTCCCATGAATACCCTGAAGGGCCATACCATACAAATGGTCTGCGTTATTTAGCCGGCCATAGAAACCATGCATCCAGCCTCCAGAGCATTGACCACTATTTCTGGGGCCAGTAATGCTTCGGCCAAATCATCCAGCCCCCATTTCACTGGACCATTTAATCATCGTGGAGGATGATGCCACCACTCAAGGTGCCTGTGAATGTGCTATGTTGCAACAAATGTAGAGTACTTTTATACAGTTTTACTTATAAAAAAAATAATTTTTGTGGTCACATTTCCTAACATGTTTAAAAATATTTACAAGTTGTGCACTATGAACATAATTTATATCTATGTACTGTACATGACACATTCTACTTAATTAGTGTACAGTAGCAAAAAATCTTAATACCGCACTTAAACATTTTCTTCTGTTTATCCCATAAATTATTACTTGCACACATATTAAGATTGAGTACAGAAACATAGTCCATATCACATATAATTTGTGGCCTGTAAATTACACTTCAGATAAAATACATCCTGTCAACTTTCAAACATTTCATACTAACGGAGCAAAATAATTAATGTTGAGGATGAAATAGGTGGACAAGGCAAGCACTCACAAATAGCATGCCATAATACAAAAACACATTACATTACTCATACTGTACACCACCAATAAAATCTCTCTCTCTCTCAAATATATGTATAAATACATATACTGTATATATACACACACACACATCTCATGCATCATATATATATATATATACAAAAGAAACACACAGTACAAATCTAAACAGTTTGTTCCTGTGGAAGATAATATTCACACCACTATATAGAGCCAAGAATATGAAGGGGGTACATACCCTGGTTTACCTCTAACCCTATACACTGCAGCTAGTTTAGGTCTGCGGCTCCACAATCGCCGCCTTGGAGATCTGGAGAAGAGTGACCTAAGCGCAAGTGGAAAAGGGAAGAGAGAAAACACAAAAGGGGATCATAGGGCAGTATATCTATAATATATTAGATATAGGATTGGTAAGATATGCGCTTACACTGATCGAATATGTAAAGGCCTGTAATCCTCTCTGGGACTCACGAACGTAGCTTTGAAGGACTTGTTGGTATGCTGCTTGGTCTTCCAGAAATCTTCCTTACAGGCAATCAGCTGCTGCTCATCCAGGGGTTCTCCGTCCCAGGCACTCACGTCTCAATTTGGTGAGAAAACAACAAGCAGTTGAGAGTGTTTAGCGAGTCTCTCACACTCGTGTAGAATCGCCGGTTTACCAGTCCTCTCCGCAGTCTCTTCCGTACCACGTGATCGGCCGTGGCGTGTGACGCTGCGTGTGACGCGGCCCGGCTCCCGCGATGTTGTCAGTCTGTTAGTACAGGGATTCGATTCCGGAACTCCTCATGTGTGTCTCACAGGGGCTTCTCGGCGTATCTCTCACACTGCTGGTAACACAAGCTGGCCCTACGCGTTTCTCCCAGCGGGCTTCGTCAGGGGCTGCTAATGACTCTCTAATCCCTACCAGGGTATTTTTAGGTACTTCCCCAACAACAATTGGCTCAAACTTAATTAGCTCATTAAATACAAGGAACATAGTTGATTGTTATCATACTGATGTCATGACAATTAAATATGCTGCTGCAAGGCAGCTCCAAACAATGATTCTGTTGTGTATTATTGGACAATTGTGGACTGAAACTGCATACACACAATATATAATATATATACAATTCAAGATGCACAATACACACCTTGGATATATCTTTGAATTGTCAACATATATAATGAGATTAAGGTATTGTGGAGTGTGCTCCTCCAACCAAATGGAGTGTTTGAAAACAGCCCAAAAACAATACAGGAGTTTCTATTGAGATTTTTTCAGCAGAGGGGGGATAGCCAGTAATTATGTCAAATTAGTTATCTTAATTACGTATCCCACATTTGACCTTGGTATGATATTATCAAGGAACAGATTATCTCTGTACTTTTGAAGTATATAGGGATTATATTATCTCTGTACCTTTGGAGAATATAGGGATTTTACCCAAAAAACAGTTGGACATTTGTATAGATGTGTCCAGGGTTATTTGCAATATATTATGGAAAATAGATGTTAATTAGATCCTATGTCTGGATCATATACTATGAGTATAGGTAGCAAAAAAGAGCTTGGAGTTTATGGTATGTAATTTTGGGATTACTCCCAAATTACTATAGGTCCCATATATTGTATACCTAAATATATTTTAATATATTTTCATTTATCTATTTAGGGGGAAGATGTTAGTATAGGTACCTGTCTAACCCTCAATCATAACTCTCCTAGAAACGTGACAAACATGTAGGTTTATACATTCATTTAATTAAAGTGACACAAAGCTTCTAAGTGCTTTGTTTATCAATTAATGTAGTGATTAAAATAAGTATGTTGATACATTAATTTGATTAGAGTGACACAAAGCTTCTAAATGCACTCCTGCCTCTGCCACGAAAAATGTAAACATGTAATTCAAAAAATGACAAATATTTCCCAAAGCAAATTTGAAAACATTTGCACAACTCTGTATTTGAGTATGATATATATTGAGTGTAAAGTCCACTTGATCATTTAATTTCCAGACTAACAAATCATTGGTTAAAAGTTGTCATGTTCACTTTATTTAGAGAAGCATAGCAAGTAATAGATACATTTACCAATCAAACAAATGGCTGTGAAGGTCAGAAATGGATGCAGTAAAATAGCTTGAACAAAATCAAATAACTGTGCAAACAATAAATGAATTATTATTTTAACATACTATATCTCATCAAGATTTCATCAAGTGGCAAACAATTCAGAGTATAAACAAAATTCTCACTTTTTGCAATGTTATTGCACTTTACTCTTCGTCTATTTTATTCAGTCAACCTGCACTGCTTTTCTGAACTGTGCATCTTCATTGTGAATGTGTGCACTATACATTCCTTCAATACAGTACCTATTATTGTTGTATAGGGACCCATTCTTCAAAATCCTGGGAGAATGTATTTCATCAATGTCTGTATACTGTATTTAATACAGCACGTATTGAGGTAAATCATTGGTGATGCAGCATAGGCTTCCTATAAGAGGAAAATACCAGAAGCTTCCTCTGCTCAAGCTGCATGTTCTCTCTCTCTCTCTCTCTCTCTCTCTCTCTCTCTCTCTCTCTCTCTCTCTCTCTCTCTCTCTCTCTCTCTCTCTCTCTCTCTCTCTCTCTCTCTCTCTCTCTCTCTCTCTCAAATTATGTTTTATTTGTTTTACGTTGGATCAGCTACATACTGTAGTTACGTCACGTAATCCAGGTTAACCCCAAAACAAGATTTGCCAAGACCCGGGTGTCGGTTGTTATACCTCGAATGTGTCTATGCTAACTAAACTATTATGGTTTATTTCAAATAGACAAATGTACATTAAGTCTTTACATGTTACCCCTGCATAGGGGGAACCTACAACCTTTAATTATTGACGACCATCAACACTTGCTGTGTGGAACCCTTGCTCAAACAGCATTGTTGCAGATGGTGAACTGAGGCATTCTGCATAATATACGCATTGAAGCTAAGGCCACAATTCTCTATCCAAACCCATAGATAAGAGGGATAGAAAAAAATCATACATTTGGGCATCGACAATGTCAAATAATGTTGTACTTTTAAACCTTGAATCTCTTGAGAGGCTATTTACAGCTCCTCCTAAACTACAGTATACCAAAATGGGACAGCATATTCCAGATGAAAGAACCCCACTGACTCACCCATTGACTCATTTTTGTATGCATCATGAAGGGCCACTTGATGTAGAGATTTAACAGCTACAAACAGGTATAGTAAAATCCTGACCTAACCTTGGTCTGCTGCTATTGCTGCAGGTCCCACTATTAATGCCACTTACAGTAACATACCTTTTGTTGTATGTGGTATATTTTCATGGAGCAATCTTCTACCACTTTTTAATCCCTCCCTGCTTTCTGATGCCATAAATTCCACATAATCTGTGATTGTCCAATCACCTTTTGGAAAAAATAAATCACTCATTCCTGTAGATTTAGTCCAAGATAATGGCCACTAACTTTCTTTTTTTTTTGGTGAAGACAACATGGGGTTTGCTACTGAATCATTCAAGCATTTTTGTCCATACCTAAACCAAACAGTTGTACACTATCATAATACAGAACATGCTGCATGCTACAGTGACTCATATTTTACCCAGGAGAAAATTATGACAGCATTATCATGGCTGACACAGGTGTTGGCATTCTAAATATAGTCTCAGAAGCCCAATCTGGTACTTTCTATGAGTTGACACAGGTGTTGGCATCCTGAATATAGTTTCAGAAGCCAAATCTGGTACTTTCTATGAGTTTGGCATGCTCCATAATTTACTTATTCAATGTGTGGTATGGCTCATAAAGCAGTAGGAGATAGGAGTTCCAACATGGGGTCCCAACCATTTTGTACTGCAGCAGTTCAGGTTGTTGTACTCCTGTAGGTGACTACCAAAATAGTTCAAGTTATGTTCATTCATTTTTGTAATGCGTAGCTCACCACAAACCAGACGCGACCGCGAGGCTGAGGTAGGGAATTTTATAAACGCTAACCCACAACCGCAAGGGCGCACCTAGAGTGTAGAGTAGTCTTGCAAGCCGGGTCAGGAGTATGGAATGCAGAGTAGTAGTTAATACTTGCCGAGTCTGGACTGGAGAATAGCGGATCATTGGGGTACTTTGCCAAGGTCAGGATTGGAGAGTGGAGAGTAGTCATTGCGAGGGTAGCCGAGGTCAGGATTGGAGAGTGCAGGATGGCCGTACGTAAGCCAGGTCAGGAGAGGAGAGATGCGGAGTTCAATGAACAAAGCAGGGCCAAGCAGCAGCAGGATCAAGCAGGTAATGCACAAGGCAGGATGCAGCAAGAAACAAGGCAGAATGCAGCAAGGCACGGCGTCACACACAAGGTTATGCTCAGTAATGGGAGACTGAGTGGAGCAGGTATTTAAGGAGCCTTCCTCCAATGGTAAGTCAGGGTGGAGCAAGAAGGAGGAAGCAGATAGGCTGCTGGGTCACGAAGGTGCGCCCTATTGTGCAGCCAGATTATGCTTGGAGGCAGAGCTATGTCCCGCACGTGTCACCGACGTCAGGGGTGTCGACCCGATCACGCGCCACCCGCGTACCGTGCATGCCCGTCATCCGATCGGGAACGGAGCCATGAGGCGTGTCCAGGGGAGACCTGTCCCACGCATGTCACCGATGTCAGGTGGTGGCAACCTGATCGCATGTCACTCGCACACCACGCATGCCCGGCGTCAGAGCTGGGGAGGAGCCTTGGAACAGATCCGGAAGGAAGACTGGTCGAAAGGAACACGCCGCACATCAGAGGGGGGGCGGAGCCTGGAGGCGGAACCCACGGATAGGCAGACTGATCGCGCGACGTCCGCGCATGCGCTTATAGCAGGACCGCCATGGTAAAGCGCATCCTGAGTGCCTGTCGAGGTTGAGGGGGTAAAATGGAGAGGTGGGTTCCAGCCACCAGAATGGCGAATCCTCACAATTTTGATGTTCAGTTTCATCTGTAGGTAAAAATGCATAAAGAACCTAAATGCCCCTTCTGATTTATTCACGTTGCAAATTTTTAAATATTTATATACATACTTGGAAGTGGGAGTAATTTGGATTAAACAATACATTAGTGTAAATACTTGCAGTATGTGATCATTTTTCTATAATGATTTAGATATTCATAATGACATAGAGCATAGTACTACTATTAAAAATACACTAAAGTGCAGTAGCGACTATTAATTGATAGTGATTAATTGCATAAAAGGCTATCACACTTTAATAAATACCTTACCTTGGAGACATATTAGAAAATGTTTTGAAACAAGTAAAATTATGAATAATCAGTATGTATCACTCAGGTCAGGTAAGGGGTATGATATTTACAATGCTTTAAGATCTACCAATATTATTGAACTATTGTGTTGAAATGTACATAGCATATGCTTGTGATGGCTTTAGTAGACAACAGTCAAAACTTGGTGAAAAATACAATGCTGATTGCTTAAAATCTTTATAAAAAATTTACTCTGAGAAATACTGTAACGCTATGTTATGTAATTTAACTTTGGCGTTATTGACACATTTGTACAGTTCCATTAGATGTGTTGGTTTTAGAGAAATGTATATTTGTTGTAAAGAACAACCAGGGATTTATGAAAATTTCAATAACTAATCAAAAACAATTATTCCAAAGTCAGAAATAAAATCTAATTCTAACAGTATCTTCACTTAAAGGGGCAATCCCACATAGCAAACATAAGGGGGCACAAATAAACAGACACTAAGAAATGACAACTGAGTGGCAGCAACGGCAACCCCACTAAGAGAGTTTCCCCAATATGCTTCATCTTCACTGCTCCTGTCCACTAAGCCAGCATGGACAGGTTTAATATCATGAGAAAACAACAGACACAACTTCAAAGACTTGGATATAATCAGCACCTTGCCCCTGCAGCTATGCTCTGGGGGGTCTGTTTGCTGCTCAACTTCTTTCACTTCAGATGCACGTAGAAGCAACACAAGAGTCACAGCAAAGGCGACAGCCAAAGAGAGTTAGCTGTTTGCTGCCACTCCCTGATGTTACAGCCACTCTCTTATTTGTCTTCAGTGAAATATTTCAGATGTATATTAAAGCATTTCCATCTTCACACTTTTCCCTGCCCTAACAACGCGAACTCTTTTAATTAGCAATCAGGAATCCGAAACACACCAAACTTCTTATCCCCCTGTACCTTATGTTTACACACTTTTCCTTATAGATTACTTATAGATTGTAAGCTCCTACAGTAACAATGTATGTACAGTTAGGTCCGGAAATAATTGGACACTGACACAATTTTCATCATTTTGGCTCTGTACGCCACCACAATGGATTTGAAATGAAACAACCGAGATGCAATAGAAGTGCAGACTTTCAGCTTTAATTAAAGCGGTTGAACAAAAATATTGTATGAAACATTTAGGAATTGCAACCATTTTTACACAGTTCCCTTATTTCAGGGGCTCAAATGTAATTGGACAAATTAACACAATCATAAATAAAATGTTCATTTTTAATACTTTGTTGAGAATCCTTTGCAGGCAATGACTGCTTGAATTCTGGAACGCATGGACATCACCAAACGCTGGGTCTCCTCCTTTGCGATGCTTTGCCAGGCCTTTACTGCAGCTGTCTTCAGTTGTTGTTTGTTCGTGGGTCTTTCTGCCTTATATTTTGTCTTCAGCAAGTGAAATGCATGTTCGATCAGGTTGAGAACAGGTGATTGACTCGGCCATTGCAGAATATTCCACTTCTTTGCCTTAAAAGACTCCTGGGTTGCTTTCGCAGTATGTTTTGGGTCATTGTCCATCTGTAAAGTGAAGCGCCGTCCAATCAACTTCACTGAATTTGGCTGAATTTGAGCAGATAATATATCCCTATACAGTTCAGAATTCATCCGGCTGCTTCTGATTCTGTCACATGATCAATAAACACTAGTGACCCAGTGCCATTGTAAGCCATGCATGCCCATGCCATCATACTGCCTAACCGTGTTTTACAGATGATGTGGTATGCTTCGGATCATGAGCCGTTCCAAGCCTTCTCCATACTTTTTTCTTCCCATCATTCTGGTACAGGTTGATCTTAGTTTCATCTGTCCAAAGAATGCTGTTCCAGAACTGGGCTTGCTTTTTTAGATATTGTTTGGCAACATCTAACCTGGCCTTTCTATTCTTGAGGCTTATGAAGGGTTTGCACCTTGTGGTGAACCCTCTGTATTTGCTCTTGTGAAGTCTTCTCTTTATGGTAGACTTGGATAATGATATGCCTACCTCCCGGAGAGTGTTCACTTGGCTGGATGTTGTGAAGGGGTTTTTCTTTACCATGGAAAGGATCCTACGATCATCCACCAATGTTGTCTTCCGTGGACGTCCAGGCCTTTTTGTGTTGCTGAGCTCACCAGTGCGTTCATTTTTTCTCAGAATGTACCAAACTGTTGATTTGGCCACTCCTAATGTTCCTGCTATCTCTCTGACGGATTTTCCTTTTTTTGCAGCCTAAGGATGCCCTGTTTCACTTGCAATGAGAGCTCCTTTGACCGCATGTTTGGGTTCACAGCAACAGCTTCCAAATGCGAATGCCACAACTGGAATCAACTCCAGACCTTTTACCTGCTTAATTGATGATGAAATAACGAAGGAATAGCCACACCTGTCCATGAAACAGCTTTTGAGTCAATTGTCCAATTACTTTTGGTCCCTTAAAAAGAGGGGGCTACATATTAAAGAGATGTAATTCCTAAACCCTTTCTCCAATTTGGATGTGAATACTCACAAATTAAAGCTGATAGACTGCACTTTAAGCCCATATTCATTATTTAACTGTAACTTTAATTTATTTTGGTACACAGCCGAAATAACATAACTTGTATTAGTGTCCAATTATTTCCGGACCTAACTGTACATGTTTGTTATTTTATTGTGTTTGTCCACCAACCATTTTGCACAGCGCTACAGAATATGGGTGCATGATAAATACATGATAATAATGTTATTGGCTTTGCTTGAACCTGTTTCAGTTACAGTACTTATATCTGAATCTGCTGAATTTATGCATATTATATACTGGTTCACAAATAATGGCATCATACTGTAATTTCTTTGTACTTAAAGAACAATATACAAAGAACAGTATACCTAAGGCTCTGAGGAATGACAAACAGCTGGTTCCATTTTATCTGTGTATACTCTGCCTATATGTGAGTGATACCCGATCTATATAAAGTTGACATTTTAAGAAGAAGCTCCGTTGTTCTGTCCATTGCTGTGGGAGAGGAGGAGCAAAGATACCATTGAGTGTCTGAGCACTTTCATGTAAGTGCATATCTGACCACTGGCTGTTGTTTGGAGGCTTTTTTTTTTAGCGTGCTTCACTATATTTTCCTTTCTTCTTTTTTTTCTTTTCTTTCTTATACGAGGTGCGCTAAACATGAAGTAAAGAAACACAACCCTATATCTAGCACAGTACAGGACAACAGCCTGTTTGTTATTTACCCCTGACTGATCAACTCCACCAATCAACAAAATCACGGTCAAGAATGCAGTGCACTATTCACTGTGCAACCTTCTGGGGAGCTTGGTAAGTAACAGATACTCTGTTTGGAAGGCCTCATTTCTGTATCTATTCTGTTCCTTCCCTTTTATATACACTTGCCTTGTGAGAGTTACTAACTGTATTTTACTGTTTTGTGTTACTATAACTATTTGTCTGTCATTGCCACTATGTGTGTGGTGTGTATTTCTATGTGTGTAAGAAGGTCGCTTAGTGTGTGTTACTGTATTTGTGTCAATTTGTGATGGGGGCAGGTAGATATGTGCGAGCCCCCGGGCAACAAAAAATTCAGGGCCCCATTCATATTAATACTGTATGCTATTTTTTTCTCCCTCTCCCATCCTCTCCCTGATCTTGTTCTCATCCCTCCTCTGCATCATCCCTCATCATCATCTCTCCCCTCCCAATCATAATAATCTCTCCTTCTCCTCATCTCTCCTCCTCATCCTCTCTCCCCCTCCTCCTCTCTCCCCCTCCTCCTCTCACCCCAGCATAATCACCTCTGCCCCCACCATCATCCTCTCCCCCCCATCATCATCAACTCAATCCCCTCCCCACCATCATCACCTCTTCCCCCCTCCATCACCTCTTCCCCCCCTACCATCACCTTTCACCCCCCCACCACCACATCTCTCCCGCCTACTACCATCACCTCTCTGCCCCACACCACCATCACCTATCCCCCCCACCATCACTTCTCTCCCCCACCATCATCACCTCTCCCCTGAAAAAGAGGAACTGTAGGGAGAGTGAGAGAGACACAAACGGGGGTAAGGCAGAGACACACTGGGGAGGGGGGTGAGGAGGAGAGAGAGAAACACAGGGTGAGGGGAGAGAGAGAGATGGGAAGAGGAGACAGAGATTGGGGGAGGGGAGTGAGAGAGACAGGGGGAGAGGGAGGGAATCTGGAGGGGAGAGAGATTAATATACAGCATACTGTACAAGGTAATGCTATTAGACACATATAATAATATTTATTTTTAAGTTATGTAATTTGTTTTATAAATAATATTTTATTGTGTCCCAGTTTTCCCTTTTAATGATCTGGTCACCCTAGTGATTAATCCTGTATATCTCCAATAGTAAAGAGTGGGCACTAGCACTAGTGTTTTGGTTTTGTTTGTTTTTGAAATTTATTTTGGTTTTAGTTTTCCTGTAACTCAATTTTTTTGGGGTGTGGGGGGGGGGGGGGGTGATTATGGGTGGCAAAAAAAATTCAGAATAAGCAGGAAAGGCTTTTGCAAGATTATTCATTCATGAACTATTTGCCTAGCTTCTTTTAAAAAATGAATACCAGTGCACCCCACCCACTAAAACAAAATCCAAGCATAAGCCTTTCTTGGGTATGAGTACGGAGATCAAATTGAGCTCGGATTTAAATGTTTGTTTTGAATTTTGACAATTTTATATTTCAAACCCACAAACCTTCCTTCTTTATATTATAAATAAGAAAAAAATATTTAAAACACTACAAAGCATTTGTTAACCAGGGTCAAAAGTTTTAAAAAATATTTAAAAATAAGTTTATTTGTCCAATAAAAAAAAATAGATATCCAACAGCCCTATATAATTTATTAAATAGGCCACTGTCCTTAGTTCCCTTGCATCCTTGTAGGCGCTGCCCCTTAAGAATCGTATTTGAGATAAGTGATTAAAAGAACTGACTCTGTAAACAATGACCCTGAGTTTGATACAGGGGAGCCTGGTTCAAATCCTGCTGTCAGCTTTTTGTGACCTTGGGAAAGAGACTTGGTTTCCCTGTGCCTCAGGCACCAAAATCATAGACTGTAAACTCATCTGGGCAGAGACTGTGTCTGTAAAACAAAAAAAAGTGGATCTTCCTTTGAATAAATATCAAAAAGTATCACTAGTACAGAATCTAGAGGCGGAACTGCTCTGGGGGTACAAAAATTCACCCTGGGGGCTGTGTTGCGGCGCTGTGTTGATTATCCTGTCAGTCAGCAATGCGGCCGGAGCAGAGAGCAGATGGGGAGTGAGGTGGACACCTGCCACTACTCTCCACGGTGGAAGTGGAACTATAGTTCTAAGTTAACATGACAATGTTTTGTGATTATTAGCGCACAGATGCACTATGAATAAATTCCTCCCATTAACAATATTGGAATTACTTGTTTCCAGGAGTTATTTCTGGAAAAAAATTAGAGACAGTTCCTGGACTTTAAGCTGAATTTTTACATCTGAGGTCATATGCTGTACGAATATGTCAGCATGCCAAGAAAGAAAAGTGGTACAAGCTAAGTCAGTATAAAGCAACAAATGACTGTTAGTACTTGTTTATAGTACTGTAATATACCGTGATGAGTTTTCAATGTGTTCTTTAATTACGAAACAATTTAGAAAAACATGTTTATCTAGTTACATTTTATTACATAATGGGGTTTTTATTGACAAAAGTGTTGTTGTCCTAAAGACTGAAAAAGTAAAAACACATCTTCGACATTATAATGCACTGTCAAAAAATATATATTACACAGTTGGGAAATAATTAACAATAACATTTTATTTACCTTGTTAAACTTTATGCACACAACATTCTGTTGTCGCATACTGTACAGTTAAAATCCAAAATAGTAGCAATTTGCATGTTGGAAGCAAAGGCAAGCCACTAATACTGGAAGCACCCAGAGAAGGTATTCACTTTTACTTGATAAGTATACCCACGTTAAATAACTGATACAGGAGTTGCCATTTATGAAAATGTATCAAACTTGGTGTTTTTTGCCACAATTTGTAAAATATTAGCTACTCATTAAACAATGGAAATTCTACTGAAAAAATACTGCCCACTTCAAATTCACTCAAAATTCTCTAACTACAGAATTTAGTAGTAATACTACCGGGGTGTAGGAATTATGATTGTACCAGTCTAATTTGAACTGTTTGTAGGCAGCTACAGATGTAGAAACATTTGCTGTTTGTGACAGTGCAAAACCAAGTGCAACTCCCTGGAATTTCTTTGCATTTCACGACCCAGTGACCGCAGGTGACACACAGCTACCAAATGGTTTTTTTTTCGCCTGTCGTAGTACTTTACAGTAATGATAGGCGGTGCTAGAGTTTCTGTAACCTAAATACAATGCACAGTATTCCGAGGCCATTCCTACATGACCTTAAATTCTACATAGTGAATTTATACTGCTTCCCAAGGTCATCTAAATTAGCTCTCCCCACATTTTTAGGTACAGTATATTCTTTTATAAGCACAATTGAGGGTAGCGCTGGACAACGGCGGATGAAAGGGTGAAGGGGGGTTTGTTAAGGTGTTTTTGTCTTTGTTTTCTGTGTAACATACAGTATACTGTAGTATCTAATGTTTCTTTATCACCCAACTCTCAGGGACGCTCAAGGTGGAGGCTTGTGCTTCATGCAGCTGCAGTGCCTGGTGAGTGGAAAAAGACTGTGGTCAGTATTCTTACTTACTGATAAGTATAGAGGTGTGTGGATAAAGAACATAACATACATTTTTGTTTTGTGCAAATCCAGTAACTGCTTTTTTCTGTTTACGGTTTAATTTGTTTAACCCTCAAATTACATGTTTCATTGATTAAGCTACAGCTGTGTCTTGGTGCTCTGAAGCACAATACAATGGGTGGGGTGGGGGGTTCATTGTTGGATTACTAATACTGTAATACTGTAGCAAGTTTCTGATGTTGTTGCTTTATTTTTTTTACAGGAAAAGATCTCTTCTAAACCTGAATTGGAAAAGGCAAAGTTGACATTATTCTCCTTGAAAGTATCTGAAAGACAGTACGCAGACCAAAAAAAGTGCAAACATGAGAAGCTGGGGGGAACATTGTGAAAGAACTGGTTATGTTTACTTCAAATATGGAATCAAATAGACTGGAATGTATCAACTGTATTAGGGGGGTAGTTATGTTGAGGCTATGGTTATATTGTCGATAAGTTATAAAAGTTTGGTTTTAATGTATGTTATATTATGTTACTTTTGTTAACTGTTTAATAAATTATGTTTAATAATTCTTTGCTTCATTAAACAAAATATAAACAAAAACTTAAACTTATTTATCTCCTTCTCTGTCCCTCTCCCTCTCTACCCCTCTCCCTCATCCTCTCTTTCCCTTTCCCTCCTGTCCAGTGGGTGAAATCGGGACCCACTCAGGGAGACTTATTTAGGTGTTTTTGGTGATGACAACATTACTAATACACGGGTAAATTACAATGTAAACATTTATTACTTTAAAGCAAACATTCAAGTAAACACTTCAAACAATAGCATGTTCTAAAAATAGTTTATTACAAAAATGTTAAATAGATTAACATAGAAAGAATATACAAATTGTAAATATGGGGCACATGCGCTACACTGATGAGTGCAGACATAAAGTTGGATAGCTCTGACCAACATGAGTGGATTGAAGGGAAAGATCTGGAAAGCTATCTCAATTTGAACTATGTTCGAGCCACAGGCTGTCTAAAAGTCCCAGAATGAAGCCGCAGAACAATCTGATGTCACGGCGGTCGCTGCGTGAACTCCCCTTACCACCGTTGTCCCCGTTGTCTCCGCTCCGGTCCCTCTCCGTCGGTACCCCCGCCAGGCAGCCGCTGCTCCGCACACAGTGGGTAAACATGCAGCTGCCATTAGACCAGCACGCGCGCTCTCCAGCATTACAGAGCGCATCAGGCAGAGATAATTTATTCACCCCTCTGGGGCTTAGACCACGCCTCCGGCACTTGCGCGGCTCAGGGCCGTACTCCCCTGCCCCTCAGCTATTCGCAACATACACTCATCAGCACAACCTATCCAGTGCTGCTCCACACGCTCCTCCAGGCCTGACTCCACCTTTCATTGGCCAGCCCACCTTTATAATCCCTGTTCTCCCTGTTGCTCATCGCTCTGCATAGTCTCAGCTTTGTTGGATGTGTGCTTTACCTCTCTCTGTTACAGTACTTCTGAGGTTCTGATACGGCTTGTCTACTACCCTCTCTGGCTCTTGACCCCGGCTTGCTCCTGATTAAGCTGCATCTCCCGTCCTCCGAACTCGGCTTGCATCTTGACCACCCAGACCTCTCTGCTCCCTGAACTCGGCTACGGCAACAACTAAGGCATTTCCACTCCCCGGATCCGGCAAATACTATCAATATAATCTCCTGGCTTGGCCATGCAAATACCACACTCCGGACATGCTCCTTTCTGCTGCAGGTGCGTGTATCTTACGTCCCACCTCAGCACAGGGGACGGGTCTGGTCTGCGGGCAGTACTGCATTACACCTTCCCACACCTGTCAGCTGCACCGGATCTGCCAATAACAGCAGGTGCTGCTCACATGCCTCCACTCTGCTACTTCCTCATGGGTGCCTGTCTCCTTTACATGCTCAGCCATCACACTGGCTATTTGGCTGAACATAAACCTTTGTTTGTTCGAAGTGTTCACTGCTACTCTTGCCTCCACAGTCTTGTCCTGTACTCCGGTTCCTAGCTCCTTTGTTCCTGACCTCGGCAACCTTTTGGACTCCGCTCTTCTATCTCCTGACCCCGGCTACCAACGACTATCCACTCCTCTCCAATCTCGACCTCGGCAAGTACCACAACGATCCGCATCGCTCCAATCCTGACCACGGCTAAGTACCTGCAACGTTCCATATCTCTCCAACCCCGACCTCGGCAAGTACCCCTGACAATCCTTACCTCTCCAACCCTGACCCGGCTACCTCGACCAATGTAAACTCCAGACACACCATTGTGGCTGTGGGTTGGTGTTGTATATCTATCCCCACCTCGGCCTCGCGGTCATGCCTTGTTTGTGGTGAGCCCTCCATTACAGAAAAGAAGTGAGTAGATTCTTGCTGTACAACTCGGTATGCAAACAGCAAGTGCTGCAGGTGAATCTCCCAGAATTTTCCTTTATCCTCTATGAATGCCCGAAGCATCTGCTTCAGGGTACCATTGAACCTCGCACATAAACTGTTTGTCCGAGGGTGGTAAGGGGTTGTGCGCTGGTTCTTCACCCCACACGAATCCCAGAGAAACTGTAACAAATCTGACATGAATTGTGACCCATGATCAGTAAGTTACAGTAGAATCTCACTAGGGAATCCTACTCTAGAGAAAATAACTAACAATGCTTTGGCTACTGCCCTCGCCTCAATGGTGGCTAGTGTGACACCCACAAGGTACCTGGTGGCAAAATCCACCACTGTGAGGATGTAACGCTTGCCAGACCAGCCAAGGATCATCAGATGTCCCACTATGTCCATGGCTACCCTTTGGAAGGGTTTCCCTATTACCGGTTGTGGGTTCAGGGGCACATGCACAGGATCCCCTGTCTTACCTACTCGCTGGCAGGCATCACAGGACTGGCAAAAATCTGCCACTGCCCTTGATGCCCCCGGACAGTAGAAATGTTGCAACAACCAGGCTCTCGAGCAAGTGACCCCCCTGATACCCCACTAGTGGTATGGAGTGGTCTACCTGCAATAACTGCTGCCTACTGCTGCGGCACAGTTTATTCAAGCATTTGCCCGTTCTGTGCCGCAGCAGTAGCCTGGCGCGCGCCCGAGTGTGACGGGTGCGCGCCGAAGCAGCGGAAGAGCGCCCTCCGATCGGGGCGCTCTCCCTCCCGCTGCCGGGTCCGCCGGGTCCCCCGGAACCCCCTGCCGCCGTCCCGCAGATCGCGGGACACCAGGGCTCCCTCGGGGAGCCCTGGACGCGCGTGCAGGGGGCGCAGGCTCCCGAAGACGCGTGACCGCGCGTCTATGACGCGCGGCACGCCGAGGGGCGGCCACTAGCAAGCCGGGAAATCTCCCGGCTTGCGGATCTGGCCGCACTGCGATAAAGTGTGTCGCCAGTGTATACTCCCTGGGTACCCCTAACTGTCTTCTACCAGTCCACATTCTGGAGCAGTAGAATAATGCTCTCTATACAAGAACACTTAGTGCCATAAGAACCGAGCCGACCTGCTCTCAGAGGCAGACTCGGACTCCCAAAGTCTCATGCCCTCTAAGCTGGGATCTGATCGCACGAGTCCCTGAACTGTGCCCCTAGCTCTGGCCACTCTCCCTCAGTCACTACAGTAAGTCTGGTGATTGGGAAACAGGTAAAGGGTCTCCTCAGAGACTTCTGGAGATGTTGGTCCCAAATGCAGGGGGACGGCAAGATCCTCAGGGGGCAGGAGTATTAAAGGCTCCCCTGCCTGGGCAAGTGCCCTGCTCTTACTCCTTGTAATCGCTGCAACTAGAGCAGCTTCTCCAGTAAAAGAACAAATAAGATGCCCTAGGTCGTTACCGAGGAGCACCTTAGTATCCAACCCAGGTAACACACCCACCTCCCGGCACGCCAATCAAGAAAGACCCGGGAAACCTGGATTGACCTATGTCCCCAGTCTGGCATGGCCACCTGCATCCCTGTTCCAAGGAGCAGATCCTCTGGTCTCACCATATCAGGTCGGACCAGAGTTATAGTGGCCCAGGAATCGAGCAAGCCGGCTGCTTAGCGATCCCCAATGGTTACTGGCCTTAAATGCGTTCACTGGAAATCATTGGATTGCAACACGACAGTTGTAATCTAATGCCCCCCCTGTCTCCCCTGTTGTTCCACTGCCTGCAGATGTAGATACCTCCGGCTGAGTCCCTTGCTGGCTGCACTCTGCTCCTCTGTGTGTGCCACTCGCACAGCGGCGACTGGCCTCGCAGCTGGAGAATGTTGCCCCTGATGGGGTGTTCCTGACTTTGGCTGGTCCTGATGTGCTCAGTGCAGTTGCACTGATAGCATCTCTTTTCGTGTATAAACTCTGCATTCTTAGGTGTACCCCTCAGCAGTTTGCTTTGGCTTCTAGTGTGGTGGACTGTTCTTTGCCCGAGCCAGGCTGGTTCCATTCTGGGCAGATCCCTTCTTGTGAGACAGAGCATGACTGGCAGTATACTCATCAGCCAGGGTGGCTGCAACATGGCAAGTCACTGGCTTTCAGTCAAAGACCTAATAACGCACCTCAGTGGGACAACTCTGGAGAAATTGTTCTTTAAACATCAAGTCCAGTAAACTGAGATACTTGGTGGCATCGCTTCCCTTCACCCACTGAGTGCCCTGGTGAATCATTTGGGATGAAAAGAGCATGTAAGTCTCTTTGTCTGTCTTTTCTCATGACCTGAACATGCCACGGTATGCCTCTGGTGTGAGGGTATACTGTGTTAGTAAGGCCTCGGCCATGTTACCTGCTTGCTTGCTGAAGCGTGCTGACACTCGCTCATGCTTGCCACTGAGCCCCTACAGCCGCAATTAGAGCGGCTTTTGAAGGGGATCGCCTTTGCAAGCGCGCGGAAGCGTAGGTCTTAGCAGATTTTAAAAATCAAGCGCTTGCTGGAGCGCAGGCCCGGTCACGTGAGCGGTTCGCCCAATGAGGGCGAACAAGCTCCGTGACGTAACTGGCCCGCCCCCGGCCCGCCCCCGGCCCGCCCCCTGACAGTGCGCAGGGCAAGCAACCGCAAGGCCAGGGAAAGCACCCGCTTTCCCTGAGCCTCAGCACGCATCAGCACGCAAGCAGATAACATGGCCGAGGCCTAAAAAAGTCTTGACATGCCGGTAGTCATCGCTGTCTATTGACGGGATTGTCTAGAAGGTCTCCAGGGCTACCCCAGTCAATAGTGGTGACAACCGCAAAACCCAGTCACGTTCTGCTACAGTATATGTGTCAGGGTTCTGCTCGCCACAAACCAGGACCGGACCGCGAGGCTGAGGTGGGGTTGTAAAAGCACCGACCTGAGACCGCGCAGGCTGATCCGGATTGCGCAGTTCGTAGTCATATGTCGCAGGATCAGGATTGGAGAAGACAGCGTCGTCGTTGTAGAAGCCAGGGTCAGGACAGGAGACATCAGGATAAACATTGTTCAGGCAAGAGTTCGACAACAGGTAGTCAGGAGAGCCCCGCTTCAGCTTAGGAGCGCGGGGTTGGCCTCTGCGCGAGCGACGACCATGGCCCATGGTACTGGTCACAGGAGATGGTAGGCAGACCAGAGTAGCACACCGCTTTGCTGCACGGGTGCACCAGTGCTACAGCGCAAGAGTCCTGAGCGGGCTAGGGAATCCTCTGTCTCAGAGCAGGAACCAGGACACGGCCTCTCTAGATTAGGGAAAGAGTAGGCCCCAGGAACCAGGAAGCTGAAGATACACAGGGAAACCTCCGCTTCAGTGCAGGAATCCAGGAGACTGAAGAACGCAGGGACGAAACATCCGCTTCAGTGCAGGAATCCAGGAGGCTGAGGGATGCAGGGACGAAGACCTCTGCTTCAGCACAGGAGAAGAGGAGTGGACCGCTGCGTGAATATAGCAGCCGGTCACAGGAAACAAGGAGCTGAAGTGAACAAGAAGAGTACTCAGCTACAACACAGGAGACTGGAGCAGACCGCTGCGTGAATATAGCAGCCGGCCTTAGGAAACCTGGAGCTGCAGACAACAAGGAGAATACTCCGCTTCAGCATGAGAGACAGGAACAAGCGAGGGTTTGTGGCAGAACAGATAGTGACATCCAGGAAGGACTATGCTCGGCAGGGAGCATTATGGGAAGACAATACTTAAAGGCCAGTGGGCCAATCCCCGGAGGGGGGTGTGAAGGTACTGCTCCAATGAATGAATGCAAGTCTAGGTTGCAGTGATAGGCTGCACAGCTGCAGTAGATACCAGAGGGAGTGTGTATAGCTTTGGTGAGTGAATCCAGGCTGCAGCAAACATCAGGAGAGGTGCTCCAGGACTGCACAAATCTGCAAGGTAAGGCAACCAGTAAACTGCGGAGCGGATTCCTTAACATATGGAACCGATTACACTGATCTTCGAATGCTTTGAGATATCCGTTAATCTTGTATGTGCCATCCACATACTTGCCAAAGCTGTGGGGTGACACCTTTGGCCGGGAAAGTTGGGTAAAAATCTGCTCGGGTCTGCGGGCTGTGACACTTGAGAGGTGGCCATTAGCTGCAACCGCTACTTAAAAGTAATTCCCACTCCCCAATTGGCGAGGAATGAGGTGATCCCTGTATCTGGGAGACCGCTAGCCACTGGGGATACCACGGCTTCACTACTGGCATCATGCTCACCATCCGCTTCCTCGTCATCCCGCTCTCCTCCTCCTCCTCTGCCTCCACTTCCAGCATGGCTGGAATGTCCTCCAGTACCCTGGCTGGGCTAGTGGCCCCTGCAACTGCATGCAAGGCTGTGCACGCCTCAGGTGAAGCTATGCTCGCTTCATGTTTCTCGAGATCCTCCTCCAGGACTGACTTTGCCCGGCCAGAGGTCAGTAGTCCATAACTCTCACACCGGGCGACAATCCAGGGACGGTCCAAGGTCCGGTAGTGTCCTGACCATCTGTCCTTCATCGCGTGGTGGCACTACTGTAAACTAAGTGACAGAGAGAACCTGTGCTTTTCTTAGCTTTGTGTAACGTGTGTAAGTCACTACTCGTTTTGAGAGCTCGCAATCTATGAGTTTCTCTTTAGGATTTTAAAATACATGGATCAGAGGTAACCAAACAGGCTTAACCTTTATTTGAGAGCCTGGTTACCCCTTCACCATCACAATGAGAATAGAAATCTTAAAGAGGAGATTTAAGATTTGACTCACCAGGTCAGTGAATAATAGGAAAAGACTCACAAAGTAGAAAAGGTGAACAAGGTGAAGCAAATGGAACAAGAAAAGTCAGGGCTGGAAAAGTCAGAGGCTGCATTGAAGCATAAAGAAAACAAATCCCTATGTCTTCAATTGGAACTTTCTCAGATAGGAGCGGACTCTGAGAGAAAGAAGGAAAGCATTCTGACCCTTCAGAAATACTACAGTGCTTATGTACAAAAAAGAGAGGAGAGAGAAAGCTATGTGCATAAATTCTTGGCAACTGTCATCATGCAAACTGACTTCAGAGGCATGAAATCTCATCAGCTTTATCGCCAGAGTCAAGCAGTCTGCGTCGTTCAGTTTGTTTGGAGAAAGCAATGACAAAGGAAGAAGTATTGACATTTGGAACAATGTGTAATTACACACCAGTCAAATGTTATAAAGTATAAGCAGAAAAGATGCTACGTGAATGTGTAGAAATCTGCTGGTGTGATTCAGTCCAGATATTTATTTATAAAATGTTTTACCATGAAGTAATACATTGAGAGTTACCTCTCGTTTTCAAGTATGTCCTGGGCATAGAGTTAAGATGACAAATAATACATGGATACAAATACAGTTACGTAAGTGAGCAGGGTATACATTATATACAATACATTGCATGCACAGCTAAATATAATGGATTATAGGTATCTGTAACAGTTACAGACCAGATTAAAATGTGACACAGCTTTAGTTTTGAAAGAATTTAAACTGATGGTGGCTGTGAGAATCTCCAGTAGGTTGTTCCAGTTTTCGGGTGCACGGTAAGAGAAGGAGGAGCAACTGGCTTCTTTGTTGAGACTTGGGATCATGAGCAGTCTTTTGGAGTCAGATCTCAGATGATAAGTGCTGCATGTGGTAGGGGTGAGGAGCTTGTTCAGATAGATATCCCCACCTTGGCCTCGCGGTCATGCCTTGTTTGTGGTGAGCACTTCGTTACAGAAAGTATTTGAAGGCAAGACAGGAAAGATGAACTTTGCGCCTGTGATTATATTCATTTTACCAGTCCAATTTTTATTTAAAAAATGTATTATGTCATGGTATTTTTTTCTATTTTTATAAGGATCAACATGTCTATGAGAGCTCCAGAGAGAATTGTGGATTCCTACACTTGGTTACTAACCTAATAATCAGCATATGCTACTTATAAAAGATCATCTCTAAACAACCCCATTATATACTGGACAGTCTGTATTATTTTGATGCAATAATCATATAATTAGTTCTTCCATCTTCCATAAATACATCGGAAATGTTGAGTCTATGCGCCAGAGGACAACATCTTCTCTACAGCTGTTCACCTTTGGAGGGCCGTGGAAACCCCTTTCTGGACTCTGGCTGCTAGACTCTGGCTGCTGGACTTAAGTATAAACCAGGACAATTTTGTCGGGACATTATCTTCTTTCGGGACACTTTATTTTGTCTGGGCACTTGTTAGTATATTTTATCATTATATTATCACCAAATAGTGGTTAGTGCTACCTTCCCCCTTCTTTCACTGGCAATGTCAAATGACGTTGTAATATTCAACTATGATGCTGACGTACAAGACACATGTACACCTGTGGCCAGACTTGCCACTGATCCACCCTTGCGACCAGCTCTGCCCCCGCATTTGTAGCAGAGACTGGAAGAAAAAATTGACCTTCTTATGGACAGAATGGACCAAATGTGAAGGGCCATAATGGGAATGGCAAGGGACTTTGCCGGTCTGTATTCAATTATAGGCACACAGCAGCAGGAGAGAGAAAGACATCTGGAGGAAACCCTTCCCCTCCCCCCCCCCCTCCATGTGCCTCCTTGCAATACCCAGATGTTCGAAAGCTTACCAACATCCGAGGCAGCAGTGATGAAATTGTGGCTACGAGCCCCCTTGACATAGGGACCAGCTTTATTAAAGTGGCATCCCTGAGAGGTTACCTCTGCCGGATTTTCCAAAGCCCAGCTGCGGCAACACAGAGGCCAAGATGCATCAGTATCACTGTCAATTGGGATCCAATAGATGACTTCCTGCTCTCAGTAATACCAGGGGAAAATGTGCAAATCTATGCGGCACACAGCAGCGGACATCGGAGTCGATTTGCACAGGTAATATTTCACACTGTGTTCATTTTGATCATTTTTACCAGTAGTACACACTTTGACAGTTCCATTGGTAAGAAGGCTATTCCCAACAATTTGAGGAGAGATATTTTAAAAGGACTTGAAAAAAGATTCGTGAATTCGACAATTGAAGACCGTGAAAGACACAATCAATGGACTTTTATGGCATCAGATGACTGTAAGCTGGACCAATCAGTGATTGAAACATTAATACTGTTTTTAATACAGTAATTTATTTTTTGTCATTGTGTAATCCTTGTTTTCATCCTTTTTTTGTAGATTTGGTAAGCTGATCAACAGTAACACCATGTTTCTGTTGGAAACATCTCCAGCCATAAGGTAATATCATTCAGGCATCTATTTATTCTCTATTATTAATAAATAACAATCTTACAACTATTTTACATTTAAACCATTAAAAGAAAAGGCCAGAAGATTATGTCGGTTGAATATTGTACTAGTAAAAAGAGTGCCATTTTTTTGTCATTGTGTAATCCTTTTTTTCATCCTTTTTTTGCAGATTCAGCAGCCTGATCAACAACAAAACCATGTAGGAAACATTCAGCAATAATGAATAATAAAGGTAATGTATGGTTTTCATTCAATTACCTGTACTTTGTATGCGTTCTATACAGTTCATACATTCAGAACAGTACAGTTCACATACTAGAAGTATGTGCATGTGCAGAAATTCAATGATCGCATATGTATGCCAAACAAATTCAATAGAACACACATGCACAGACACAGAAGTGACCACAGTGTAATCCATTCATATATTTTTCTCTATTATTAATAAGGAACAATCCCACAATTATTTTAGAGATAGCAAGAAGAAGATAACGGTTGAAGAAGATTGCATTATTGTAAAATAGTTTCTAATATTCAGAAGTTTTAAGGGGAAAAGTTGTGGGTTACTTTGAAATTAAGGGGATATCATATCATGAAATGAATGGGAAAAAAAGTGGGTGACATTGTTTTTAGAGTAGACACACACTAGAACATTAGCGACATTCTGTATATCGTCACTGCAAAGTACTAGTGTCGCAACTAAACTCCAATGTGTGCAGCGCAGTAACGGTCACAGGGCCACCACATAGTTACACAGTTACATTGTTACATAGTAGATGAGGTTGAAAAAAGACATACGTCCATCAAGTTCAACCTATTCTAAATTTAGACAACAGATACTTTATCCTATATATATACAGTACTTACTTATTGATCCAGAGGAAAGCAAACAAGAAAAAAACAGTGTTATATCAACCAATGATATCTCATAAGGGGAAAAATAAATTACTTCCTCACTCCAAGAATTGGCAATTGGATTACTCCCTGGATCAACATTCTTCCCGTGTTTACTTATCTGGTATATCCCTGTATACCTTTCCCTTCTAAAAAGATGTCCAACCTTTTTGTAAACAAATCCATTGTATCTGCCATCACAGTCTCCATAGGTAATGAATTCCACATTTTAACTGCCCTTACTGTAAAGAACCCCGAGTCCTTTGTACTGCCCTTGGGATGAATAGTTCTTTTGAAAGCTCCCTATACTGTCCCCGAATATATTTGTATATAGTTATCATATCCCCTCTTAGATGCCTCTTTTCTAATGTAAATACATCTAATTTAGCTAGCCTCTAATCATAAGTTAGATTGTCAATCCCCTCTATTAATTTGGTGGCTCTTCTCTAGTTCCATAATGTCTTTTCTAAGGAGCGGTGCCCAAAATTGTACTCCATATTCAAGGCGTAGTCTTACTAATGCTTTGTAAAGGGGCATAATTATGTTTACTTCCCTTCCATCCATTGCCTTGCATTGGCAAGGAGAACACACAGAGACACATCGCTCACCATGCATAAAAATAATGATGTAACTGGTGCATAGTGACATCAGCTCTCTGACGGTCACGTGTGGTGAGACAGAGCGCACATTTGCAGCAGTTCCTGCTATCTGGTTATGAGTATTCTGCATATTATGCGGTCAGGTTGTATGCTTTGGTACACTGCCGTGTTTCGGCTTAATTGTGCCTGATACCGATTGATTGATTTCACTATTTGATCCTTATTTTGGTGGACTATATACCAGCATTAAGTCTTACTGTGGATTCTATCAGTGTTCCATGCTTACCTTAGAGCTCACCATTTATTATTGTGGGGCAGATCACGGTATACTCATGATATATTTGTATATGTGTAGCATGGTGACATTGCACTCTATCGGTTGCTTTTTCTGTATTGCGCTATTTAGTGTATTTAGATATATACTCTATAGTCTAGCTTATTGCCAATACTATAAGAGGTCCTGGTTTCTAGGGCCACTGTACCTAGATGACAGAGAAGCCCAATGCTACATCCAACATGACAGAAATACACAGTAAAATACTTATATATTCTCTTGAAAAGGGGTCATTTAGTTTAACCCTTTGGCCAAAGCGTTGTAAGCCTGCGAGCCACGACAAGGCAGACACCTGTTTGCAAGTCCTAACACTACCAGATAAAATACTAATATACCTCTATTAGGATTAAAATTCTCATTTACCTCTATTAGGAGGGAGAAAGACCACATTGGATCGATATCCAGCAGAATGAAAGGACCTACTAACTTGGGAAGTGGGGAGGGGCGGGCTTAAAACCTGGGAAGGAGGAGCCACCAACCCCCAACAGCTGAAACAGCTGAGAATAGGTTAACATATCACAAAACCCCAGCAAGCTCTTTTTGGGAACCCCTGAGCCCCCACAAAATATATGTATGTATTTAAGTGTCAAAATGGAGTGCTATTGAGCGTGGCATATGTATACAACAGACAACAGAGAAGCCCAATGCTATATCCAACATGACAGAAATACACAGTAAGATACTTATATATTCTCTTGAAGTAGGGTCATTTAGTTTAACCCTTTGGCCAAAGCGTTGTAAGCTTGCGAGCCACGACAAGGCAGACACCCGTTCGCAAGTCCTAACACTACCAGATAAAATACTAATATACCTCTATTAGGATCACTATTTGATCCTTATTTTGGTGGACTACAGTATATACCAGCATTAAGTCTTACTGTGGATTCTATCAGTGTTCCATGCTTACCTTAGAGCTCACCATTTATTATTGTGGGGCAGATCACGGTATACTCATGATAAATTTGTATATGTGTAGCATGGTGACATTGCACTCTATTGGTTGCCTTTTCTGCATTGCGCTATTTAGTGTGGATATATACTCTATAGTCTAGCTTATTGCCAATACTATAAGAGGTCCTGGTTTCTAGGGCCACTGTACCTATGATGATATATTGTGTTTGTTATCATTACCAGTGTTCCTATCCACTAACTCTCTGTCTCGCCTTTGGGGACTTTTAAATACACTGTATATATTTTGTCACGTGTATCGTCATTTTTTAATATTATTAATAAAGTTTATTATTTTTTGTTTTGTGTTATATGGTCTGGTGGGACCTATATGTGGTCTGTTTACATTGGGATTTTGTGGTAACAGTTATTAAACTGTTACTTTATGTATACATCTTTTTGTATCAAGAGTGCAGCTTATAGAGACTTGAGTGACCCCTTGTGGTCACTTATTTGTGTTTTGCATCCGTTAAATGCAAGATAACATCTTGTATGCTTTTGCAGCTACTGCATGACTTTGGGCACTATTGCTAAGCCTGCTGTCTACAAGCACTCCTAAATCCTTCTCCATCAAGAATTCCCCCAATTTATCCCCATTTAATTTGTATGTCGCCTGTTTATTCTTGCTTCCCAAATGCACAAACTTACATTTATATGTATTAAACCTCATCTGCAATTTACCTGCCCAAGTTTCCAGTCTCTCCAAGTCTCTCCAAGTCTCTCCAAGTCATTTTGGAGGGAAATACATCCTGCTCTGATTCTTCTACCTTACACAATTTAGTATCATCAGCAAAGATTGCAAACTCTCGATGGCAAACTCAAGGTCATTAATAAACAAGTTAAAAAGCAGGGGTCCCAGTATCGATCCCTGAGGTACTGCACTCACGACCTTAGCCCAACCTGATAAAGTGACATTTATGACAACCCTCTGCTATCTATCCTTCAACCTGTTTTTAATCCAAGTGCATATATTTTTACTGAGTCCAATTTGCTTTATTTTGTACACCAACCTCTTGTGTAGACCGAATCAAAAGTCTTTGCAAAATCGAAGTAGACCACATCAATTGGATTACCTGGTCTAAATTCCTACTTACCTCCTCAAAGAAACAAATACTGTAAGGTTAATTTGGCATGATCTATCCTTCATAAATCCATGCTGACTATTACTAATAATTTTGTTTCCCATTAGGTATTCTTGAATTATCCCATATTAAACCTTCAAGTAATTTCCCCACTACTGAAGTCAGGCTTACAGGTCTGTAATTCCTCAGTGTGACCTAGCTCCCTTTTTAAATAAAGGCACCACATCTGCTTTACGCCAATCTTGTTGTACTGAGCCTGTGGAAATTGAGTCTTTGAATATTAAATGTATTGGTTTGGCTATAACTGAACTTAACTCCTTGAGAACTCTTGGATGTATGCCATCGGGGCAAGGTGCCTTATTTACTTTAATTTTTTCAAGCTGTCTATGAACTTCTTCCTCAGTTAACCAATTGTTAATTAATATGGTTGTTGTTGCTTCCTCCTGCGACACTACAATTGGAATTGATTCTTCTCTGGTAAACACAGAGGCAAATAATTTGTTTTATACCTCTGCTTTTCCCTTATCTCCAATAATCTGCCTGCCCATCTCACACTGAAAAGGTCCAATCATTTCTTTCCTCATTTATTTGTTATTAAGGTACTTAAAGAACTTTTTAGGGGTGTTCTTACTTTCGATTGCAATCTTTTCTCATTATCCATTTTTGCTAATTTGATTGCCCTTTTGCAATTGTTGTTACATTCCTTATAATTCTGATACGATGCCTCTGTCCCTTCTGACTTAAAGAATCTAAGCGCCTTCCTCTTCTTGTCCATTTCTCCCCTACCTGTTTATTTAGCCACATTGATTTTGACATATTTTTTTTATACTTAGTACCAAAGGGTATACACTGATGAGTTTGCTTTTCTAACAATGTTTTAAAGACTGACCATTTATCTTCTACATTTTTCCCTGCAAAAGCATCATCCCAATGTAGTCATCAGTTTGTTCAAAATCTGCCTTTCTAAAGTTTAAGGTCTTTGTTGAACCCAAGTAATCTGTTTTTTGATAATTTATTTAAAATTAGACCATGTATCATTACTGTTACCCAAATGTTCCAGGACTTGAATATTTGCTATTACTTCTACATTATTTGATATTACCAAATCCAGTATTGTCCCTCTCCTGGTTGGTTCCTCAATAATTTGGGTCATATAATTGTCTTTAAGCACCCCAAAATACTGTTTCCTTTTGCTGTAATGCTAATCTCATTGCCCCAGTCTACGTCTTGATAATTAAAATCACCCATTATGCAAACATGACCTAGTTTGGATGCCTTCTCCATTTGCAAAAGTATTTCAGCTTCCTCAATCTCACTAATATTTTGTGGTTTATAGCATATCCATACAAACATTTTCTTTATACTTTTACCTCCACTGCTAATTTCTATCAAAATGTAGGTCTCTACATTTTCATCATTCCACTCATAAACATCTTCCCTTATAATAGGTTTTAGATCTAGTTTAACATATAAGCATACTCCACCTCCTCTTCTATTTGTTCGATCCTTCCGAAAAAGGAAATAACCCTCTAAATTAACTGCCCAGTCATGAGTTTCATCCTACCATGTTTCAGGAATGCCTATGATATCATACTGCTCCCTTGTAGCTATTAATTCAAGCTACCACATTTTATCTGCCAGGCTTCTTGCATTAGCAATATGGAAAATAGCTGAAGCGCTCAAATGCAGGTATATCTCAAAATGATAATAAGCCAGACCACTGTACCAGGGTACTAACAATTGATATAGTACCTATTGTGTCATATAATGGGTACTATCCTCCTGAAGACAGGTGGTGTGTGGTGCAACCCACTCACCATTTGTCTCATCGGCAGGTTCCCCTGAAAAATATGCAAATACTCACATCCTGGTAGGGCAGGCAGGCAGGCTGTGCAGCTACTCAATGCAATACAGGGAAAAGGGAGACCAAAAAGCGCACCAGCACAAACGGAGCAGGAAGAAACCAGAACAAAAAAATGATTAAAAGGGCACTTTAATGTGGCAAAAGACCCATCCAATGCATTTCGAACGTCGCAGCGTTCTTTTTCAAGGAACGCTGCGACGTTCGAAATGCATTGGATGGGTCTTTTGCCACATTAAAGTGCCCTTTTAATCATTTTTTTGTTCTGGTTTCTTTCTGCTCCGTTTGTGCTGGTGCGCTTTTTGGTCTCCCTTTTCCCTTCTTGCATTAGCAAGCATGCATTTAAAAAAAATTCAGCCTGCACTATTATCTTATCTTCTCCTTCCTTTCTGTGCCAACTACTTGGTTTAGTCATTAGAAGTTTCTAGTATTACAGTTTCTGTATTTACTATGAGTGTCTTGCTGCTTGTCAAACTTTCACTTTCCCCCATTCTACCTCCATAACTCCTTGTTTCCGCATCTGTTTTATTTAGTTTATCATTTTCATTCCCCTCCCCCTTGCATCTAAGTTTAAAATCTCTTCTAACCTTTTTAACATTCTCCCCCCTAGCACAGAAGATCTCTCTTCATTAAGGTGCAATCGTCCCTAGAATAAAAATGGCACCTCTCAGAAAAGGAGTCCCAGTGCTCTAAAAACCCAAAACCCTCCTTCCTACACCACTTTCTTAGCCATGCATTAGCCACCCTAACCTCTGACTGTCTACCTGCGGTAGCTCATGCCACTGGTAGTATTTCAGAAAATACTACATTGGAGGTCCTCACCATAAGCTTTTGGACTAGATCCCTGAAATACTTTTTTAAGACCCTTTCTCTAACTTGTCATTGGTGCCAACATGTACCAAGACCGTTGGGTCAAACCCAGCCCCTCCCAACAATCTGTCTACCCGATCCACAATGTGCCGAACCAGAGCACCAGGGAGACAACAAACTGTTCGGGTTCATGCAGTCATGGCAACAGATTGCCATATCTACCTTCCTAATAATAGAGTCCTCTACCACCACAATCTTTATTTGTATTTGAGCATCCTGAGTCCCTTTTATGCTGGAAGAACAATTCCCCTGGCTGCTAGATGAAACAGTCTCCCCCAGCCTTGCCATTTCTGCCCTGACACTCCCAATATCTTTTACTCAACACGGCAAATCTATTGGGATGGGTCAGCTCAGATCTGGCCTGTCTCTCCCTATTGCCCCTGCTTCCCCTTCTAGCTGTTACCCAACTACCTACATGTTCCCCAATAACAGCGCCACCATCTGCACCACTAGTTGAAGCAAGAGCCTGCTCAGTGAGTACTAAACCCCTTTCAAGATTATCAATGTCCCTCAATATTGCAAGTTTCCTCTTCAGATTAGCAATCTCTGACTCTAAAGAGACCACCCGCTTACACTTCTCACAGCTGCTCCAAGTGCATTTTCAATCCTGCTCATTCTAGCAGCTATGAAGTTTATAAGTACTAACAATAAACTGTACTTCAATATACTATACCTTGTTCAACACCTTCCTTGTTCAAACTGCATCTGGTTCTAACTTTACACTTAATACAACCAGCACTTGAAATCAACCAGTCACGCATATCAGCACACGTAAGCTCAGGATTCGTGAGCAACCTCTGTTTAAATAGGGACAGCCACCAGGTGTGTTAGGTTAGTAATTAACTAACACCACCCACTGCTGGCTCAGGCAGGAGAAAAAAAAATATTTTTCTTTCCTCTTCTCTCCTACAGGCTTGCAATTACCACACACTTTGAAAGGAGAAAATTTAAACAACTTACCGTAATTTTCTTTTCCTGGAACCATGGCAGTGGGCACATAGTTACCCTCTCTATGTATGTCTAATGCCTATGTGCCCACTGCCATGGTTCCAGGAAAAGAAAATTACGGTAAGTTGTTTAAATTTTCTCCTTTCCTGATCACCCTGGCAGTGGGCACCATTGGGACATACCCAAGCAGTGCAAATTTTAGGGAGGGATACATCAGAATAGACAACACCAGTTTAATGCCTTAACAGTTTGACCTTTATTAATACACTTTACACTTTATTTTACTACAGTTCCTAACTGTCTACGCCCAAAGCTTGCGTCAGCTGATGATTGTACGTCTAGTCTGTAGTATTTCAAGAATGTATTGAATGAGGACCAGACTGCCGCTATGCAAATCTGTCCTGGTGTATCCTGGGCTTTAAATGCCCATGAAGTAGACATGGCCCTTGTAGAATGAGCTTTAATGTTCAAAAGTTTATCTTGTCCTTTGCTTTCATAAGCCTTTTAATACAAGACACTATCCACTGGGAAATTGTTGTCTTTGAAGCTTCTTGACCTTTCTTCGGTCCCTCTGGAATTGATGAATAGTCTGTCTGACTTTCTGATATCTCGCATCCTTCCAGGTACAATTTTAGACATCTTACCACCTCTAACTTGTGTAGTCTTTCTTCTTTCTTATTCTTTGGTTCTGGACAGAATGTCGGAATCACAATTTCTTGATTCATGTGGAACTGTGATACAACTTTTGGCAGGAATTGATGTACTGGCCTGAGAACTGCCTTGTCTTGATATATGACTAGGAATGGTTCCTTGGCTGATAGAGCCTGTAGTTCTCCCACTCTCCTTGCTGAGGTGATTGCTATCAAAACGCTATTTCCCATGATAACCATTTCAAGCCTATCTCCTGTATAGGTTCAAACGGAGCTGCTGTTAGTACATCCAATACTAGGGACCAGTCCCCTGTAGGTACCCTGTTCTTGATTTGAGGCCTTAACCTTTTAACTGCCTGAAAGAATCTGATGATCAATCTTTCCATTGCCAGATTTCTTTCCAACAAGGCTGATAGTGCAGACACCTGTACTTTCAATGAGCTAAGACTGAGACCTTTCTCAAATCCTTTTTGCAGGAACTCCACAATTGATACAATTCTAGGAAAAGGACTTCTGTTTTCCCTTTTCACCCCAATCGCGAAAGCAAAGCCAGATTCTATGGTATACTTTCGATGTGGAACTTTCCCTTGCTTGTAAAAGGGTTTGGATTGTTTTGTCTGAACAACCTTTCAGTCTCAATGTTTCCTGCTCAATTGCCATACCGTCAAAGCCCATTGTTTGGCATTCGGATACATATTGACCCCTGTCGCATCAACCCTTTGCGATCTGGTATGTGCCATGGTGTATCTACTGCCATATTTACCAAGTGTGTGAACCAAAGCCTTCTTGGCCAGTAGGGTGCTATGAATATCACCTCTGCTTGGTCTTCCCTGATTTTCCTGATTGTTTCCGGAATTAAGGGAATTGGAGGGAACAGGTATACCAACTTGAAGTGCCATTTGAAACTGAGAGCATCTGTACTCTGTGCGCTTGGATGAAACTGTCTGGCACAGTAGTTCCTTACCTTGCGGTTTTGGTGTGTCGCCATGAGATCTATGTCTGGCTGACCCCATCGCTCTACCAGTTCTTGAAACACCTGTGGCTATAATGCCCCTTCTCCTGGGTGTATGATGCTCCGACTTAGAAAGTTTGCTGTGACATTTTCTAGTCCTGGGATATGTATGGCTGTAATTTCCTACAAGTGGCACTCTGCCCAAAAGAGGATTTCTGCTGTGAGGTTCATCAGCTTTCTGCTCCTGGTTCCTCTTTGTTCGGCTATATACTTGACAACTGACCTGTTGTTTGATTCTATTTTTATACAGCCACCTCTTATATGGTCTTGGAAAGTTTCTAAGGCCCTTGTACTGCTTTTAATTCCAGCAGATTTGATGGAAGATGCTTTTTCTGGTTTGTCCAGGTTCCTTGCACCAATGTTTCTCCCATCTGGGCACCCCGACCTGTGTTGCTCGCATCTGTTGTAATTCTTACCCAGTGCACTGGGTGTAGTGTTTGTCTTTTTTTCCAGGTTTCGGGTATCTTCCCTCCACTTTAATTCTTGTTTTGTGTGTGGGTGTAACAAGATTCTTGGTGTCATATGTATTGCTGCCCATTTTCTGACGCTTAATGTTGAAGCGAATTTCCCTATGAGCTTCATGCATTCTTCTGCTGAAGTCCTGGTAGCTTTCCTGAGCTTCTTTGTTGCATGGCTATGTCTTGCCTCTTTGCGTCTGGTAGTCTCACTTCTCCTTTTGCTGTATCAAATTCTACCCCCAGAAATCTTAACAGCTGAGTGGCATGAGATGGCTCTTGTTTCTGTTTATTAACCAACCGTGGTGTTCCAGAAAGGTTATACCATCTTCTGGTTTTGTTGGAGTTTCTCCAGACTCCCTGATTTTACCCGGATGTCGTCCAGGTATGGGTATATATCTACCCCTCTTCTCATTTCTGCCACTAGAGGGGCTAGAACCTTTATAAACGTCCTTGGGGAAGTCGCCAGACCAAATGGCAGTGATGTATACTGATAATGATCTTGATTTACTGTAAACCTTAGGCATCTTTGGTGTCCCTTTGTTATGGGCACCTGTAGATAAGCATCTTCTAAGTCTTATTGCCACCATCCAGTCTCCTGGTTGTAGCTCTTGAATAATCAGGTTCACACTTCTTAGGTCTAGAATTGCTCTGTACTCCCTTGTAGGTTTCCTTACTAGAAAAATTCTGGAATAAATTTCACTTCCTCTTCCTGAGGTACCTTCTTTATTACTTCTGCTTGTAATAATTTCTTTAAAACCGAATTATTCTGCCTTCTTTTTTCCTTGGACTGTATCCATGTTATTAAGAACATATTTCTTCTTGGCATCTCTCTAAATTCTATACTGTACCCCTGATGAATGGTCTGTAATACCCAATTGTCCTGTATCGTTTGGGCCCCTGTTGCAGAAAAACTGCTTCAGTCGCCCTTATACTGGCAACTGTCACAAAAAAACGGTCCTGGCCGTCCCTCCATGTTGTTTGTCTTGGAGATGACCTGCCAGGTCTATATGCCTTTGCTTCCTTATATTGGTTTCTATTAGCCTGTTGGAAACCGAATCTTCTGCTTTTCTTGAGGTAAAAAATGCTCTTACCTCCTGATGCTTTTGTTATTATTGCATCCAGTCTGTTACCGAAGAGGAACTCACCTTCAATGGTAATCCACACAAGTTGTTCTTTGATGCTGTGTCAGCCATCCACTGTCTGAGCCATAAAGCCCTTCTTGCTGATACCGCCAGCACCATAGATTTTGCTGCTCATTTTACTTCGGACAGTGCTTAAGAATAGCACTTCTTTCCACACCTTTGTGTATTGCTTCTTCAATGTTGGCAACTATGGCAGGTATGAGGATGTTCCTGCGGTAACGTATGTTTTCTTCCATACGTATCCATCTTCCTATCCATAGCGTCCTCCAATGACGCAAGTTCCTTATTGGAATTGTGGTCTTCTCTACTATTCTGGAAATAGCAGTATCCACCTTTGGGCTGACATCCCAAAATTTTACCTCCTCTTGTGGGAATGGATACATCTTCCCAAACCTTTTAAGCGTAAATACTCTGGCGTTTGGTTGCGCCAACTCCACCT
This sequence comes from Ascaphus truei, assembly GCF_040206685.1. Lineage (NCBI taxonomy): Eukaryota > Metazoa > Chordata > Amphibia > Anura > Ascaphidae > Ascaphus > Ascaphus truei. The sequence continues at coordinate 62,203,880 of NC_134486.1, forward strand.
GAATGAGGTCCTTAACTACTTGATGGATAGTAAAGACTCTACCTTTTTAAAGCAGCAGCAGTAGTAGCAGTAGTAGCAGTAGTAGCAGCAGTAGTAGCAGCAGTAGCCGCAGTAGCAGCAGCAGTAGTAGCAGTAGTAGCAGTAGTAGCAGCACCAGCAGCAGCAGCAGTAGCAGTAGCAGCAGCAGCCTGCTTAGCCTGTCAAAGCAGGCCAGTACAGAAACTCTTGAAGCAGCCAGGACACTTTTTTTCTCGCCCCAAAATTTTTATCTTTTTTGTGGGTTAACTCCTCAATGTCTTCCAGTTCCAAACCTGTATCATGGCTTTGATGAGTGGATCCACCCTTTCTACATCAAATTCAGATTCCTTCCTGAATATCTTGATCTGATGAATCCATTTCACTCTCTGACACCTGAAAACAATCAATTTCAGACCCATATGATGAAAAACTTTTCCCCTTATCCAGACTGGTCTGGGATCTAGATCTTCCTGCGCAGGGTTAACAGCTTGCTGTACTGCCGCATCAACTCTCTGTTTAACAGCCTCGTTCATCAATAAAGAAAATGCTCATTTGTTCATTGGTATCACCTGCAGGTGTCTTAAGACAATCTTCACATAATTACTTCCCTATTAGGGCTGGTTTCTCACAAGCTGAACACCATTTAGTTTTCTCAGCAACCTTTCATTTATGTTGCAGGGATTCCCCCGTCCCTTTTGAAGATCCTGCTTCTGGGAGGGTAACCACCGAACTAATTTATAAAAACAAAATAAATACTAAACATACACCCTAATGTATATATACCATCTCTCTTTCCCATGCAGAACTAAAACTAAGGACTCACCTAGTCTTGGGAACTGAAGTTTGGGTGTTTCCATTTTTGAATCCATATCCAGCACTTGGCTTGTCCCTGCTGAGCATTCCATGCTGCAGCTTTCACTCACACATACACCGTGTGGTCGTCGCTTCTGTGACGTCATCAAGTGCTCGTGCACGGCTCGCGTGTCTGTGCACGCATTTGCCGGCATGCCGTGACGCGCACGCTCCCGAGCGGCCGCCTGCACAGTACCCTTTTACCGCAGTATCTCAGATACACATGCGATCAATATTAACCTCCTTCGGTTCGCAGCAGAATTACTGGGGTAGTTCACCGCCGCATTCCATACGCTAGTGCGGTCAATTGAGCCTCCTCTGCTCGCAGCTATGGCTGCTCCCCCCTCCGCCTGTAGCGGGCTGCTGGGTACTTTACCGCAGCGTACCATACGCTTATGCAGTGAGTCTGGGCCTCCACGGCTCCCAGCTGCAGCTGCTGTGCGCCTTCGATCGGTCCCGGGCTTTGCACCTAAGCTTCCCCGCCCGCGGCTGCAGCTGTTCCCCCACCCCCCCCAACAGGGGCTCCCCCGACTCTAAGGGGTCTCCGTCTCGCCACCCGTAGGACGCATCGCGGAGCTTCAGGGCAGAGAGGCTGAGACCCTGGCTATCTGCACAAGGTGCAGTAGGTGAGCCCTGTTAGAAAATAAAAAATCCTACTCCTAGCTGTGAGGACAGGAAAAAGACTAAGGTGCAGGTAGAGGGAGGGGCCTTATATGGCCTACCTGCAAAAGTCTACTTCCTGTCCTACCTAGAGTGAGAAGGGATTAACCCAATGGTGCCCACTGCCAGGGTGATCAGGAAAATAAATTAACCCACAGCACACTCCCCAAATTCAGCCACCCCTGCTAGTATACAGGCATACCCCATTTTACGTACACCCGCTTTACGTACACTCACAAGTACGTACATTTATTTTTAGTTGCACCTTACACAGGCGACACGTTTTATCCGAGCACGGCTAGCACCGCAAGCCGGGGGATGCCCCGGCGTGCTAGCCGCACTCCCTCAGCGTGCCGCGCATCACCGATGCGCGGTCACGCGTCATCGGGTGCCTGCGCCCCCTGCACGCGCGTCCAGGGCTCCCCGAGGGAGCCCTGGTGTCCCGCGATGTGGGGGACGGCGGCAGGGGGTTCCGGGGGACCCGGCGGACCCGGCAGCGGGAGGGAGAAAGCCCCGATCGGAGGGCGCTCCTCCGCAGCTTCGGCGCGTGCCCGGCACCCTCCGGCGCGCGCCAGGTTACTGCTGCGGCCGAGAACGGGCAAATGCTCGAATAAACTCGGCCGCAGCAGTACCCCTGTGTACGTATGCGTGCTTCGCA